>NW_021528311.1:654978-957830 GCF_001605985.2 Dendrobium catenatum | reverse complement strand
AATACAACCAACTTACTTGTTACTATATTCTATAAGATTTTTTCTAAAACAATGTCTAATTGGATCTCTTTTATCTATCCAATGTTTTGCTTGAGAGGTCCTTTATTTCAAAAGGTGTCCCTAAAGATTAAGTCTTAGTTTAGGTTAAATGATGATTCGGGTTTAATTTTTCACCATTTTGTTGTAAAATATTTTTGACAATTGTTAAACTCATTTTAAATTACAAATTTTTTAAAATTTAATCACATGAGAGTAATCGATGTTTCATGCACTTGATTAAAAAATAAAATTGTTGTTTTTTGTTTTATCGTGTCTTTATGTTATGGTTTAGTTACTTTTAGTCTATTTTAGTTTTCCCTTCTTTTTGTTTGATAGTCAAAAGGTTTTTTGGGTTTATAGTTGTGATTTATCTGTACTTTGAATTTGAACTTATGGGTGAACTATTTTTCGTCATGATGTTACTAAAACTGCGTTCTCATAACAATTCCTTTATTGTGATATTCTTTTGTTGCTGTGTTTTGCCATCGATCAAATAAAGGGGTGGGTTGAGATTTGTTTTGCAAACTGAGATTACAAATGTAGATTTTTATATACACAAACAGTTATTATTTCCTGACGATTCCTTTGCCTACTAATTTTTTTAACTACAAGATTCCAATATGCAAACTCAAGCCATGAGCCAAGATCGTCGTAGATTAGATTGATCAAGTCGATATTTTTCCTTTCTAGAGTCTGTGAAAGTCGTTAGGTGATGTAGCAGCCTATGAACTGGTTTTGCCCAGCCTATTATGTTGATAGATGTATGTTTTGTTGAAGGTAAAAATATTGATTTGCGTGCTAATCATTAACTTTATCAAATCTAATATATCTCATATTGTTTATCCTACATATATATATATTCTCGAGTAGTGTTGTCTATTGTAAAGTTATATTTATTGCGTGATGTTTGAGACTTAGTGTATATATGTGATAATTGAATTCTACACCAGAGGGAGATTGTTTGGGTTTTGTCGTGTGGCAATCTGTACGACTGTGTTCCTACTCACAGTTGTATTGACTGTCGGCCAGGATGACACACAAAGGGTGTGCTTTCTGTGAGTCTCTCCTCCTATTCTATCTTTTTGTATTTGTGGTGTTTGTTGTGTGGTTGAGAAGCTTCCTGTACTGTTATAATCTCCCACATCTCCGGCAGTCGGCGGAGATCCCCGTTATCCTTTGACACCAAGCAATTTCTGTTCTAATGAATTCCTCAAGATAGCCTTGATGACTGAGTATTAAGGTGCAGCGATGACAAAGGCAAACCGTCGTGGAATCCCCTACCTCACTTCCTTTGGAGTCCACCCCCATAGTGATCTATCTCCTCATCTTCAGACTTCACCAGTCTTTCACTCCTTTCAAGCTCTCTCATCAAGTTCTCCCCAAAAGACAGAGCTTGCAATGCTGCAAGGAACACTTACAAGTGACCATCTATATTTCATATGCATTAAATAGGTAAGATCCATAAAATAGAGCTCATGTATGAAGTATCTATATACATTCACATTCCACGAGAAGTAATATGGGATTATCCTAGTAGATCATTTGTGACAATTGACGTCCCATCTAGTCTGGACGATTTGAGACGGATTAGAGAGAAATTGTTCATATTATCAGCGATAAATAATATCGGGGAATGACAGTACAAATAGTGATTATCTTCTGAATATTGCCCCATATGTAAACAAAAGAGCATGCATCGTGCATATCGTTCTAGCATATTGTCCCGGATGTATCCTGCGATCGTCCAGGATGATTTGATCATCGCAATCAATCATAAGTTGCTCCTTAAATGCCAGATTAATTAGAAAAAAATGTACTGGTCATCCTGGACGATATTTTATGTCCTGATAATTCCTGTGGACGATGTCCAAAAATAAGTAATTCCTAAATAAATCTGGCGGCAGATTCTTTCTATTTTGAGCCTATCGTCCTGACCGATACAAAATCATTCAGGATGATGTTTTTGCATAATGACGGCTGCTTTAATGATGATGCCCTAATTAGGGTTTCTGCTTTTAAACCAATCATCCAGGATGATATAAAATTATCCCGGACAATGTTATAAAAAATAGTAAACTCTAGGGAATAGTCATAAATCTTCCAAGTTACAAAGCATCAGGAGCCACACCAAATATAATAGACTCAAGATAGGAAAAAATGTACAAACTGACTCAGACCTAGTCTACCCAATTTTGAGCTGGTTCCAAATTGTAGTCTGATTGTATGGACCTGAAATGTCAAAAGATAAGGCAGTCGTAGAGAAATAAAAGTGTTTGCTATCATCAAAATTATCATCCATGAAAATAGATCTGCAACAATCTTCCCCTTTTTTATGATGGCAAACATTATGATTTGAATTTGCAAACAAGAAACATTTTCTCCTAATCTCCCCCTCACTAGAATAAAACTTTTAAAAAATAGTGGAGATAAAAAATTTTGTTTTTAATTTTTTTGAAATAAAAAGATAGAAATACAACAACAATAATACGTTCTCCCCCTTTGACATTATCAAAATAGAATGGACACAAACAATAAGAACAAAATGATTAAATGACAAAAACAATCCCTGATCTAGTGAACAGAATAAATATTCTTAAAATTAGAAAGTTACCTCTTGATTTTATTCAAAAACTTAGTGAGGAATGGATTGACAACGAAAAATACAAAAAAGTAAGAAATTCATAAATTGTTAATCCAAGCTCAAGTTCTTTTAAAGGCTCAAAAAACTTTTTAATCCAATATCCAAATCAAGGAATAAATGGGAAAAAGAAACATTAATTTTTCAAAACTCCTTTCATAAAATATATCTAATAGAAGATCAATGCACGAATTGCTGAATCATGAACCAAGATTTTCAAGCACAAGTTTCTAACATATCAAGGATTTTCTTAGGCTTTTAGTAGTATAAGAAAAAATAAGCATATTTTTTTTTGTGGGCTCAGTTTATGCTCTTTATCACTTGAATGACTCTTTGAGTATCTTTTGATTTTTAATACACTTTGTGTATTTTTTTTTTCAATTTGGTGTCATTTCGCATCTTTTGGTTTGGCATCATTGGCCATTTTTTTTATTATTATTTTCAAAAAATATGCTTTCTTTCTTATATTTTCAAAACTAAAGTAAACCCAAATTATTTTCAACACGAATAACTTGATTAAGAAAATTTTAAGGTGGATTCAATAATCTTGCAAAAGATTCCTATGCGATAGAAAAAATATAGGGAGTTCAAAAAAATCAATTTCAAAATCCTATTTAAAATATGATAAAGATTTTGAATCAAAAGTAAAATAACCTCTTTAAGAAGAGAGAAAGAGATACAAAATTATGAGTTCTCTTCCTCTGACTGTTTTTAGAGAAATCAATCACAACTTCCAAGAAAAATATAGGAGATATATTTTTCATTTTTTAGAATAGTGATCGTGTGTGTTGATCAGAGAGAAACCCAAAAAAAATTTAACGAAAAAAGAAAAGAAAGAAAAATATTAAAAAAAAAAAGAAAATCACAAAAATAAAAGATCAAAAAAAACATGCAAACAAAAAATTACAAATAAAGGTTTAAGCACCATCTTGCTGCTGGTCCGATACTTCAGTGACAAAGTCTGCCCAAGAAATTTTTTCTTTTCATTATTTGACTAGTTTATAATTTGCTTTGCTTTAACTTTTTTCTTTTATAGGAAGAATTCTCAAATTAGGGCACTGATTTTTTATATATCCAAGCTTCCTACATCCAAAGCAAACAACGTTAGAAGAAATCTGACATTCTTACCATTTTTATCTTTATTTCACTTTTATTGATGCTTATGCTTTGGTGAGCTTTTTAATTTGCTTGACCAGTTATTGCTTTCGTCACCAACTAAGCTATCTATTTCTGTATCTTCAGCTTTTAGCACTATCATTTTACCTACTTCCAGAAGTCTTTGACCCAAACTTTGCTCGTAGGCAATGAGTGAGCCAATCAAAATATCAATAGAGTATTCATTCAAATTTTTTGATTCACAAATAACAACAATTTTAGCATCAAATTTTTCTAATAGACAACGAATAATTTTATTAATTTTTTTAAAATTTAAAAATTCTTTACCTAAAGCATGCAATGATGTCACAATTTGAATAAACCTAGTAAAAATGCTAAGATCGTTTCATAAGATTTCATGGAAAACATTTCATAATCATGCATTAACACATTTAACTTGGATTACTTGATTTCACTAGTGCCTTCATATATGGTGTGTAGTTTATCCCAAATTTCCTTATCAGTAGTGCACGTGGATACTAACATAAAATATTCAAAATTTAAAGCACAGAAAAAGCAATTTAAAGATTTTGCATTCAATTGAGCATCGATTTGTTCATCTCTATTCCATTGACTAAAAGGAATGTCAATTTTAATTTCATCTAAAATACGTGATGGTAATGAATAACTAGTTAAAATCATATGCCACATGCGAAAATAAATTGATTACAAAAAAAAAAAAAATAGACATGCAAATTTACCAAAAATTAAATATAATATTTTCAAACAAAAGTGGTTTGGTGATTGAATAATTTTCCACAATATTATGATTTGAAAAATTAGCCATGGATCGAAATTCAAAAGCTTTTAAAAACTAGATTTTATGAATACAGCTCTGATACCACTTGAAAGTTCATTAGGGATGTTAGGCTCTCATGAACTGGCCCAAGGCTAATTAAGAGAGAGGTGAATTGGTAAAAAAAATCTCTTTCAATCAAAACGCAAATCAAAACCAATGTTACCACAAAGAAAACCAAATGTGGAAATTAAATGCGGAAGTAATAAAGGAAAGAACACACCAAATTTATAGTGGTTCGGTCAAACCTTGACCTACGTCCACTCCTTGGAGGAACCCTCCAAGTATTGCACTACAAAAGTGTCTCTCCTTTAGCCCGCACAGCTAGGCAGAGAAGCCCTTACAAAATCACTTCCACCTTCCCCGGTACGGCGGAGTCGCCAAGTCCTTTGACACCAAAGAGATCTTCTTCTTCTATGAACTTCCCTCAAGATGAGCCTTGAATCTGACAGTATTAAGGTGCAAGCTTGACAAAGCAACCGTGTGGAATCCCCCTCCACACTCCCTTGAGTCCCCCCTCACAGGATCTTCTCTCTCTCTCAGACTTCACCAGTTCTGCACTCCCTTTCAAGCTCTCTCATCAAGTCTCCCCAAAAGAACGAAGGTGCAATGTCTGCCAAAGACACTTACTAAGTGCCATATCATTGCTTAAATAGAAGATCTCAAAATGAGCTCATTAATGCAAGTTACCGACATTACCGTCCAGGACGATAGTAATATTATCCTGTATGATCAGTGCAATTTGAGCCCAATTAGTCTGGACGATTTGAGACGATCAGAAGAAATTTGTTCATATCATCCAGGATGATAATATATCGTCCGGGATGATCAGTACAAATCATGGATTATCATCCTGAATATTGCCCAGAAAAAGAGCTGTCTGATGTCAAATCGTCTAGCATATTGTCTTGGACGATCCTGCGATCATCCAGGATGATTTGATCATCCAATCAAGTCATAATTGCTTTCCTTAAATGCCAGATTAATTTTGGAAAAAAAATGTCCTGGATCTTCCTGGACGATATTTTATAGTCCTGGACGATCCCCTGGACAATGTCCAAAAATAAGTGATTCCTAAATAGATCTGGCGGCAGATTCTTTCTATTTTGAGCCTATCATCCTAAAAGATATAAAATCATCTAGGATGATATTTTTTGCATAATAATGGATGCTTTAATGAGGATGCCCTAATTAGAGTTTCTACTTTTGAATTGATCGTCCAGGACGATATAAAATCATCTGAACGATGTTACCAAAAATAGTAAACTCTAGGGAACAGTCAGAAATCTTCCAAGTTACAAAGCATCCCGAACGATGTTACCAAAAAAAATGTACAAACTGATTCAGACCTAGTCTACCCAATCTTGAGATGGTTCTAAATTGCAGTCTAATCGTGTGAACCTGAAATGTCAGAAGATAAGGCAGTCGTAGAGAAATAAAAGTGTTTGATATCATCAAAATCATCATCCATGAAAATAGATCCTCACTAGAGTCAATTATAAAAGTGGTTGCTGATGCTAAGTAACCTTGCACACACACGCTTGAGGGATTTTCTGTATTTTTCTATTTTGAATACATCGTCTTGGACGATGTTTATATCGGCCAGGATGATCCAACTAAAAATAGAAATCCTGATTAGGACATCCTTGTTAAGTATCAGTCATTAAGAAAATAGTCCTGGACGATCCTTATATCAGTCAGGATGATAAGCTCAAATCAGAAAGAATAAGCCGCCATGATCAATTTAGGCATTCTTTATTTTAAATTATCGGCCAGGACGATCTTCATATCGGCCTGGATGATACAACATAATTATGCCTAAATTAATCTGGTAATTATGGAAAGTAATTAAGGCTGATTAATACGATCACATTGGCCGAGTTGATCATAAAATTGGTCGAAACGATGTCCTGGATGATTGACATCGACCTACATCTATTCCGGGTGATGTTCAGGATGATTGCACTCAAATTTGAACTAATCAACCATGACGATATTGTATCGGCTTGGAAGATGTAACCAACTTTCTTCTGATCGTCCCAATTCATCCCGGCTAATTGAGCTTATTTTGTACTGATCGGCTAGGACGATAATCTTATCATCCTGGACGATAAAGTCGGTTCTTGAAATTCTATTTAAAGGACCCAAATTTTCTTTTGCAAAAGACCTTGAGTGTTGCTGTCTTGACTTGAGAGAGCCTTGGGAGAGGGAGAAAGAGAGAGAGAGAGAGAGAGAGAGAGAGAGAGAGAGAGAGAGAGAGAGAGAGGAACTCTTGAGGGGGAGTTTGTGAGAGGGTTCACAAAGGTTGCTCCAAGCAAGGTTCCAAGTTGTTATCTCCATTCTTTCTCCTTCTTCCTTGGGAGGTTCTTGGGAGGTCCGCTTCAGCAAAAGGTCCGAGTTCTCTGCCTGCTTCAGGAGGAAGCAAAAAAAGTCGGTTCTCTATCGCACCGGGGTTGGTGAAAAGGAGTTTGTTGTAAAGGCTTCTCCACCTAGCTTTGGGAGCTAAAGGAGAGACACTTAGTTAGTGCAATACTCAGAGGGTGCCTCAGAGGAGTGGACGTAGGTCAAGGATTGGCTGAATCATTATAAATCCGATGTGATCTTTGTTTGTTTTGCTTCCGCGTTTATTTATTTTTGCACTCTGATTTCTGTGATGATTTTGGTTTTAATTTTGTGCTAAAGAAATTTTTTTTAAAATACCAATTCACCCCCCCCCCCTCTCTTGGTTAGCCTTGGGCCAGTTCTTAAGGGCTTAACCATCCCTAATGAACTTTCAAATTGGGCTAACAAAAAGTGGTAAAAACCACTATAGGTTGAGCCCTTTCCCATCCTAGACTTACCCAAGCCCAACCAATGCTTGCATTGGGTGACCCTAGGTCCCACACACCTATCCTAGTCAGCCCAACCCTTGGGTTAACTTGGGTCAAGGCTTAGGCTAGCTCAAAGTGGTCAAAACCCCTTTGACTTGAGCTAACTTTCACCACATGACAAATTTTACTCAAATACCTATTTCATTGGATAAGCCTTTACTCAACACACCTCCCATATCAAACCTAACCCTTGACTTGATCCAGGCTACACTCAGATCAACCCAAGTCATATAGGTTTGGGTCAACACGAGCTACTTGGTTGAATTGGGCTGCCTCCTATGCAATTGACTCCTTAATTGAGTTCAATAGGCTTCCAACAAACTTTTCTCCCTGATCAAGCCAATAGCTAGTGGTAGATGGAAAGAATGCCAATGAACTCTGGTTGCCCCCTATATCTCGAGCATCATCCATGGCTTTTCAAGGGCTTAACTCATTGGCCTTGACCTCACGAGACTTTAGGAGGTTATCCCCTCCCACTGTGTAGCCATCCAATGGCTTCTCCGATCCAAGGCTGTAGGCAATGCTTAAATAGGGCACTTCTCTCAAGAACACCTCATTCGCTCCTAAGCATTCAAAAACATTCCTAGGGCCCTTTGAGACTTTTTCGAGCTTCCTTCCACTTCCCAACCTTCTCTAGCCATCTATTAGAGTAAGATCAGATGAAGTTTATCTACATCCCTCTTGAAGTCTTTCCTCTGGTGATCCTCTAGTCCAGAGGTCTGAAGGAGAAGTAATCGCCATCTTCCACTCAAGCTCCTTGATAGAGAAGCTCATCTATTGAGGCCTTATCTGAGGTAAAATCCCATTCTCGAGCTCTTATATAGCTAGCGGATGTCAAGTGTGAAGTAAATCATCAAGCCACCTAAATCGAACCGTTGGATTGATAGTTTACATAGTCTTCATCCTCTTCGTGAGATTTCATTGAAGTTTGCCGGTGGGATCTCTTAGATCATGTCTGAGAAACTTTATGGTCGCTGGACTTCATAGGGAGCTTGATCAAACCGTTGATCTTGATCAACAGCTCTGATTAAATACTGTAGTTTTAGGATGTTTTAATCATAACAGTCATATAATTTATAAGATGACTATGGTTTACCCCTCATTATCTAGTCGACATTCATTACCTTGCTATTTAGATGGCACCATGTGGAAAGCTCTTAGCTGACTGTGTAATTTCATATTTATTAATTCCAAAATTCTCACAGAACTTTGAAAAATTGTATATCCTCAAACACTTGATTATTTTTGGTGTCTTAAGCTCATTGGAAAGATCTCAAGGAGATCTTCAGAATCCCTATGGTCTCAGGTTATGAACTTGCATGAAAATCAATTAATTGTAGTAGTTACCCTAGTTGTATTTTAGGTATTTCTCCTATAATTGAACTCACCACAACCTTAGACTTTGGAAAATTGAATTTAAACATGCCTTTGACATGTCCAAAAATTTTTCCATATGTTTGTTTTCATTATGGGCACCTTTAAGCTAATTTGGATTCAAGGGTCATTAAGTATCCCTTTTAATCAAATTAACTTAAGTATCTTTCCAATGGGAATTAAGAGTTGGGCTTTGGTTCAAGAAATTATGAATAATATACTAAATTGATCATAATATAGCCCTCTACAACCCTCTACCCGTGAAAATTAAAGCCTTATTAGTTTACTTCAATTTCACTTTAATTTAATTTTTAGAAAAAAATAATATTTAATTAATTAAAAATATTTCAAAATTTTAAAAAATTCTTGAACACTTGGAATTGTCCTCTTAGGTAATTTCTAACCTTTGGGGGTGATTTCAAGGAGTCTGGAAATCTCCAAAACCTTTCTAATTAAGCAATTTTAAAAAATTTAGTTAATTAACCCAACTTTGAAAAATCATAAGTAATTCTAAAATTCTAAATTGATCAAACTTAAAACCACTCGACTCCACTTAAATTTCAGTATTTTCTAAGAATGTCAAACCTTCAAAATTAAGTCAAAGTCAAAAAGTCAACTTTTAGTCAAAAGTAGTTCAAAATTAAGTAAAAAAATACACAAATTCATAACTTAGCATAGTAAATTTAAATTTTAACAAATTTAGAATCTAATTACTCCCTTAAGGTTTAGAATTTAGAAAAATATTAAAATTATAGAAATCAATTTAATTTAAAAATTTAAATTTTGACCTTTTAATTAATACAATTAAATAATTGCAATAATTCCAAAATTCAACAATTGACTTAAAATTCTAGAAATCTTAGTTTAATTATAAAAACTAGCAATAAATTAACTAAATTAAGAATTTTTCACCCCTGAACCTTCAATCTTTCTAATTCACTTAATTAATATTGGTTACTATTTGATAACCTAGGCCTATGAGACTATTAATTTAGCCCAAAGGAATATGAAATAAACTTTACAGTTTTGATGCAAACAAAGGTGGTAAACAATTAACCCTTAAAATATACTTTAAAATAACAATTAACACACTAATATTTAAACTCAATTGAAATCCCCTTTAAGCCTTCAACAAATCAAAGCATTATATGAATTTAAACAATTACCCCAGCTTATGGCATATCCAAGGCAAAAGCCTTCTACAAAAACTTTAGATGATTTGTTAAGACAACCAACTCTAGTTTTAGGCTAAGCCGGTATTTGCTTTTTCTACTATTGTTTGTCGGGCTTTTTGAGATTTTCATTGCATGCTAGTTGAAAATTGACTTTATTGATGTGATTATTTATTTACTTATGATGAGAAAGGCCAGGCTTTATTTACTTATGATGAGAAAGGCCAAGCTTGACTATGATTTAATTTATTATACAAATATATAATGGCTTGGGATGTTATTATTAATTTCAATTGCTTATGTAACCATGCAGGATGTCTAAAATTTTTCTTTATATCTTTGATGTAATGTAATTTGGTCGAGTTTTGTTGTGAAAGTTAGTTTTGAGTTGGGATACTACATCCAACTTGGAATCAAAAGAGGAGAGAACATCCCTTAAGGGAGATTTCTCATCTATTTGGAGGTTCAAGTTAGATGAATTTAAGATCCAAAGAGAAAATAAAATACCCCTTAAGGGAGGAATTTCTTTTCATTTAGATAACCAAACCTATCAAATCCAAGAAGTTTATAGAAGGACAAAAAAATAAAGACAGAGTATCTCACTCAAAGTCACTTGCGTCAGTTCTAGAATTAAAATCAGGATTATTGTCAATAGTTCCTTGCCACTTTTAATTTCTACAGACCCTGTGTTATAATTAAATGGAATTTTTTAATGGATATTTGATTTATTTAATTTATTGATTTACATTGATTCCACTTTAAAAATTGCCTACATTTTTAGGTTTTTTTCTTGTATGCTGATCTTTGTTTTAGTCTGGATACGATTAGAGGCTTATGAGGGAATGATTAAAAATTTTCTTACTTAAATTTGAAATAAATTTTTTAAGCTCACATAGTAACTCTATCGATTTAATAAGTAAGCTCGGGACTTTCGAGAGTATACATTTATGCATATCATTACTTTCTCTTCATTATTATGCACATCCCTGCTTTTTGGTTCTGACAGATAACCTGGTCTATTAGGATGCATCTCTATTAAGGGGATGTGGTGCAATCTCTAAGATAAAATTATTTTTAAGCCTTTTTTAAAACTGCTTCATACATTTTATGTATTTCATATCAAGTCAATCAGCATGCATTACATTAAAAACAAATTTAGAAGTGTCTAAAATTTTATTTATTTTCCCTTAAGCATACTACCCTACATAAGTCAAGGGGCTAATTAGAATATACTCTAGACATTAACCTGAGTTCTCAAAAACTTAATTAACATCATCTTTATCACTCTTTGATAAAAACATCAGACTTATAGTTTTAAAGTGCTTAGGTGGTTAGTTGGCTCCCCAATCCATATTAGATTAAGTTAAGATTTGCACTGCATTAGCTTATTACGGGCCATTGTTATTTAATGCCTAAAATAGATTTAGGATTTGTGTCAGACTCAAAATCTTAAGACTCTACCTTCTAAAAATATTACCCCAACTTTATAATAAATTGATAACTTAAATCAAGTCAATTCAATACAAAATTTAAAGCCCAAAATATATGGTAATCTAGGACATTTCTAAATTGCTTTAGAATCCCAGATGCCTCCTGCTTCTCTTCCCTTAACCTCCAGAAATAAATGTTCAAACTTTGATCCAATCGCTATTGGATTTTCAACCTCACTTCCTTTGATATTGCTCTTTGAAAAATCTCAAAATAAATTTTCTGCCATTATTTTAATCAAAAAAATTCACAGGGAATTCAACCTCCCTACAATGTAATTAACATTGAGGACTTGCGCTCATAGGAAATTTAGAACCCACTTCTACCTTTCAAAATCAATTTTCAAAATTTAATTAATCTCCTTTAGAAAAATAAAAAATTGATGAAGATCCTTATCATCATATTAAGATGATCAATTAGAATATTATTTCCTTCACTTAGAAATATATATCCTTTCTTATGAGGACTCTAAATATGAAACTAATGACGTCTTATCTAGACTATAATAGTTAATTCTCGATAGAACTTGATGTTCACTCTTTAGGGTTACATATAGTTCTTCCATAATTCTGACTATCATAGCTCGGAGGAAACTTTCAGTTTCATTATCTAAACCCATTAGAGAATGATATATTTGTCTCCTAGGGTAATATATCGTTCATAATGATGTGTTTGACTATGAGACATAATTTCCAAAATCAAATTTCCTAAATAAAATTAACCTTTTTAAAACCTTTATTTCAAATATTTTTAACACCGATAAATAATGACCAAGAGAGATATTGAACTACATCATATAACTACTGAAAATCAATTGACGAACATCTTTAGAAAACCCTTTGCCTAGACACCTTTAGCACCTTGAGGACTAGATTACATGCTATATACATTCATGCTTGATTCATGATCAATTAGAAATTTAAAACTTAAATATTTTTAAGTGCTTTTATGCAATTTATTTTATGGTTTTTCATGTTTGTTATTTATACTTGTGATTTATTTTGTTTGAATTTTTTTATTATTTTATTTATGAAGCTTTTATGATCATCACATCATACTATACGATATCACACAGTACCGTATGATCTTCATAAAATATCTCATCACTATCCACAACATGATCCAATGATTTTCATTGATTAATTATTGGTGATTGTCTTGTTCGAAATAACCACTTATATTATATGATACATGTGGCACTCATTATTGGATGAATTGAATTCAATCGGTATAATATTTAATATCAAATCATTATGTATGAACACTTATTCATAATATGATGGGACCAGTCAACAATCATCCATGCTAATGCCTCGGGACGATCTCTTTCACACTGATCGTCTAGTATAATTTTTATTGTACTGTATGATAAGAGCAACCCTTTTGACTGATCAGATAGGATGAATTAAATTCCTTAATTTATATTATATGATATCACATCGTACTATATGATATGCATAATTTCTATTTAAATGGAGGAATCACAAGCTTTTTCTTTACACTAATCCTTCCTCTCAATCTTTCTCTCTTTCTATAAAAGTTTATACTCATTGTAATGGCCAGGGGAAAGCGCTCAAGGGCTCTCGTAGGAAGTTCTTCCATGCATCTTATTGATCCTTATTTCCCTAAAATTGCATATGAAGAAGCAAATCATCATTTTAAGGTGTTGGGATCACTCCTTCCAAAATAAAAAATCAAGAAGTTTTGAACTTCCATGTACGCAATCAATTTTCTTGCACCACTCTTCAAATCATTCATACTCTGACATTTACATTTAACTCTGAGCACCTCTTTGAATTTTTTACTGGCCTTCAAATTAATAGTGAAGGCACTTCCCCTGAATTTTATGTCAATAGAAGGCTCGTAGAAATCACATATCAAGTCTTTGATCAAATTCTACACTTTTTTACCACCAATAAAAAGTTCACTCTTTATCCTTTATCCTTGACTAAATTGGATCCTTGTCAATACTACCCTTAGGAGTCTTTAGTAAATTGCCACATTTCTCATCTTAACACCTATTCGTGGAAGTTTTAAAAAGGAATTTTTGAAAGATTTATTCTTATTTGAGAAATTTGATTTTAAATTTACAATCTCAAAATTAAATGCCTCATAATAAATAATATATTTTCCATAAAAGCAAATATATCATTCGCTAATGAGTTTATATAATGAAATTGAGTGTTATCATCTCAATTATAATAGTTGAATTCGAAAAAGAATCACATATGATCTCGAAGGATCAAAATGAGATTCAATCAATATTCAACCACTATAGTCCAGGTGAGAGATCATTAATTTTATTTTCCAAATCACAATAGTGAATGATATGTCTCTCTTTTTTTTTTTTTTTTGAGAAAATGCAAAGAGCAAATTTTATTCAAGCAATTATGAAAAAATAAATTCCTCCTTCAAAACATTAATAAATGAAGGAGGAATACTACTATCATTCAGATCCTTCCAAAAGAATTATGAACTAATAGCAAGGTTAGCACACATATCGACTAACTTATTACAATCCCTTCTAGTAAAGGAAAAAACAACTTGTTTAAAGTCTTTAAGAAAATCTAAATCCTTTGGGTTTAGAAATTCTTCAGAAATAGACTTATTGTGAAAAGCCCTTTGAAATAATAAAATAACATTATGATTATCACCTTCAATCAAATTACCTTTAGCATCAAGCATCCAATCTTGGACATACCTTCTCAATGATAGAATAGAGAGAACTTCCACTTGAGCAATGTCCCAGTGATTAATATTGAAACCAAAAGCTCCATAAAATCTTCCCTTTTCATCTCTGAAGACACCACCAATACCGGCAACATAATTACTGGATAAAGAAGCATCCACGTTGCATTTGATCCAGCAAGGAGGTGGAGGAATCCAAGCTTTCATTTCCAGCACTGAGAGGTGCTGATTAGCTTCCCATTTATCCCAAATTGGATTGTCACGGAATGATCCAAATGCATAATCTAAAGCATTAGCAGCTAAGAAGGAGAAGGTATCTTCATTGCCACCATGAGTAATTTTATTTCTGCTTTTCCAACAGAAAAAAATCATTGAGTAATATAAATTTCCCATTATAGGATTCTTCCCCGAAAATTTCCTTAAAGCAATTAAACAATCATCCAAAGAGTTAAACGAAGGCAACAAAAAATTCCACTTATTCAACTTATTACAAACTTCTTTGATAATATTGCAATTAACTGCAATATGTTTTGTGTCTTCTATAGATTGACAAAGTCTTGGACATTCTTTATCAACAATTATTCCTCTATGATAAAGAAGACAATTAGAAGGTAAAGTATTGTTACAAATTATCCACCAAAATAATTCAACTTGTGGTCTAAGTTTTAGCTTCTTTATCCAGTTCCAGTCTAACGTATCCAATTAATGTACTCTTGTTTTTTCAAAAGCAAGAGCTGCAATAGTCTTACCTGAGCATTTAGAAATGAATTCCAAGCTAATACCATCAGAATTAGAATGGATCGGAACTTGTCTAATTAAATTGATAAGCTGCATACCAAAGTGTTTCTTTAATTCATCAACATTCCATCCCCTGTTATTGATAAAAGTTGAAAGGTTACAGCAATTATTCAGGCATTTATCCAAAAGCCATATATCATTCATAGTATTCACCTTTTGTCCATTGCAAACCTTCCATCTTAAAAGAGGGTATAGATATTTTGCTCCATTTAAAATAATTCTCCAAGAAGAAGAGGAATAAAATCTATTTCCATCTTCCCAAAGATCATTCCCATATTTTGCAGATAGAGATTTATTAAAAAGAGAAGAAGGATTAGAAATAAAATTAAGAGCCAATTTGGCTCTTAACGGTCCAATTCTATTCAGCAACAAATGCATCCCTCTACCACCTTTGTTCTTTGGTTTACACAAAACATTAAAAGCAATATAATGAATACTGAAGCTCCCATCTCTTTTATTCCATAGAAAATTTCTACACATCTTCTCTATCTCTTTCAAAACACTCAATGGAACAAGAGATATGGTAGATACAAAAACTGGTAACGAAAGGAAAGAAGCATTAAACAAAACAATCTTCCCTGCAAGTGAAATGAATTTGCTTCCCCACATGTTCAACTTAGAAACCGCTTGATCAATCAGATAGTTGAAATCTGATTTGATTAGTCTTCTTAAGACAATCTTAGTACCAAGAAATTCTAGTTCTTTCTTAACTTTAAAGTTCAACAATCTAGAAAGATTTTGATAGAACTTATATATATAGATTTACTAAAAAGCACGGATGAATTGCCTGTGTTAATAACTTGTCAAGTCCACATGCAATAATTTTTCAAGATAGCTGAAATAGTCTTCAAACACATCTTACTTGCTTCTGAAAAGATGATTATGTCATCTGCATACATAAGGTAAGAAATTAAAGGAGAGTTTGCAATAATTCTCATCCCAATACCGCTACCATTTCTAGAGAATTCTTCAGATAAAAGTTGGGAGCACATGATAAAGAGATAGGGTGATAGTGGACATCCTTGTCTAAAACCACAATTAGACTCAATCCAACTAGAATATTTCACTTTGATCAAAATTGAGAATTTCGGATTCATAATACATTCCAAAATAAGATCTGAAATTTTTTTTGGAAAACTAAACCAGTGAAGTACATGTTTGAGAGTAGGCCAACACATGCTATCATAAGCAATGATATGTCTCTCTAAGGGGAGAGAATATCACTTATTATCGATTAATGGAATATGATGATAATGATAGTTGTCGACTTCATTTTCCGAAAGAAGATTAATTTTGAATTTTGAAAATTGATTTTGAAAAGGTGGATGTGGATTCTAAATATCCTACAAGCGTAAGCCCTCATAGTTAATTACATCATTGGAAACTAAAGTCTCCTATGAAAACTCTTGATTAAAATAATAGTGAATTTTTGTTTGAAAATTTTATAGGAGTGATATCAAAGGAGATGAAACCTGAATTTCAACTGGGATTGGAGCAAGATTGAGCACTTATTTTAGGATCAAAGGAATAAAGGTAGGAGGCACTTTGGGATTCTGAAATAATTTAGAAGTGCCCCAAGCTAAGCTAAGTGTTGGGTTTTAAATTTTGGAATTAAATAAAATTTAGTATGAGTTGAGCATATTATTAGAAATTTGGGATTGTATTCGTGGAGATTGGGGTCTTATGATTCCAAATCTGCAGCAAATACTAAATCTAAATTGGGCACCAAATAATGGTGATTCGAGCCTAGCTATGCAATGTAAAAGAACCTAGACTTACCCCTGCCTAGATTTGGGAGCCAGCTAACCATCTAATCAATTTTAAATCATTGAGTCTAATATTTTTATGAAAGAGTGGTAGGGACATTTTTATTAAGGTTTTTAAGAATTGGGACTGACATTTTGGGCTTCTCCTAATTGGTCCCTTGACTTATATGGGGTGAAAATGTTAAAAAGAAATGCAATTAAAGTTTTAGACACTTCTTTAATTTATTACTAATGCAATGCATATTAGATGACTCAATTAAATGCATAAAATTTAAATGAAGCAGTTTTTAAAAAAGGCTTAAAAATAGGTTTTATCCTAGAGATTGCACATATTTTCCTTGATAGATAGACACCATAATAGGCCAGGTTGTTTGCCAAAACCCGCATGTGAGGAGGTGCCTAACAAAGGAAAGAAGATGCATCAAAGATGTTTATGTGAACTACTAACAGTCCCGGGCTTACTTCTTAAATCGTTAAAGTTTTTATGTTATTCTAAAATTTTATTTTGATTTTAGCAGAAAAATTTTGGCGTATCCTCACGAGCCTCCGTATATCTAGGCTAAAATAAAATTGACACAAAAGCATAAAAAACTAAGAAAAGCAGGCAGAATACTATACTCAAGCAAAATAAATCAAGCTTTAATAAATATAACTAATTCCCCAGATAAATGTATGTAGTCTAGTGCCTAATTTATTATAAATAATAATTACATAAATTAAATGTGGCCGGGCACCACTAACCATAAACCTGAATTCTAATCCTAAGATAGATGCAAGTAGACTTTGAGTGGGATACTTTTCTAATTTCAACACCTCAGTCTTCTCTTCTTTGGGCTCCTTATATCCATTATACTTGAATACCCAAATGGGAAAGAAAACTCTAGCCCCAAGGGGGAGGTTATTCTTCCCACTTTTGGTAGTGTAGTGATCCAAATTTGAATTCTAAATGGAAATGGACTATCCCTCTAAGGGGTGTCCTTTCCTATTTGGAATTCAATTTTGGGTCTAAGTATCTCAAACTCAAAGACTCTCCCACAACTCTTAACTTTAAATAAATTATATTGATGAAAAAATAGATATTCTATACTCTCCTATAGGGCTATCGGATCCTAAGTATTTAAATATAAAACAATCCTAAACACTTATATATAAGGATACTAAAGTACTCAATCCAGCCATGCTTGGTTGTGTTCTTAATTCTTTGGGGGCTAAGCAAGCCAAAGCATCTGTAGTATTTATAATGATTATTACTTTTTAAGCCCCCTTTTATTACCTTGTATGAGCACTGCCACATACATAAGATTGAATTAGTATAAAGCATCCCTAACCTAGGGGTAAATCTAACACATAATCAATCATATCATAGAGTGCATAAATTAAATAAACAATTACATCAACATATTTTTAACCAATATGCAATAATATCTCAAAAACCCAGCACACAATTGAAAAATAAACACTAGACTAACCTAGAGTTAGAGTCGTTCTTCCTAGCAAACCATCTAAAATGTGTGAGGTAGCCTATGTGTCTTGGATATGTCCTATATAGCATATTTTGATTGAAGTTGCTTGATGTTCTGGTTGGTTGAATGGTTTAAGAGAAAATTTAATTAAAGTTTAAATATTACTGACTTGAAATTAATTTTAAGATATATTTTTAATGTTAAATGGACACCACCTTTATTGTTCACCGAGGCCGTGGAGTTTATTTCACATTTCTTAGGGCTAAGTTAATAGCCTGGTAGGCTAGGGTTACCTAGTGGCAACCATTATATTTTAGTAAATTAGATTGTAAGCTTTAAATGTTAAGAAATTTTAATTAAGATTGATTGATTTCTAGTTCTTAAAGTTATATTAAGGTTTTCTGGAATTTTAAATCAATTATTGATTTATTTGGAATTATTTAATTTATTTAAATGCCTTAATTAAAGGGGTCAAAAGTTGGCTTTTAAATTTAAAGAGATTTTTTGGAATTTTTTATATTTTTCATAAATAAGATACCTTTTGATGAGTAATTTGGCTTTGAGTTTGGTTGCTTAGGAGTTTTTTATGATAAGTTATGAATTTTCAAAGTTTTGACTTGAATTTTGACTTAAGGTTGACTGGATTGTTGACTTTTTAACTTTGACTAATTTGTAAATATTTGACATTTTTTTATAAATATTATATTTTAATTTGAGTTGAATGGCTTTGATTTTGATCAATTTAGACTTTTTTAAAATTAGTTATGATTTTTAGAAGTTTGAGTTATTAAATTGATTTAATTAATGGGGCATTTATTTATTTTACTCCAAATGAAATCCCAACTACTTGAAATCAACTCCAAAGTTCAGGAATAACCAAAGGAGAGATTCCCAAGTATTTAGAAATTTTTTATTATACTTATTTTTTTATTAATTAAGTTAATTAAATATTAATTTTCACTTAAAATTAAATTAAATTTAAATTTGGAATCAAATCAAAGGGGTTTAATTTTCTTAAGTTTGAAATTGAATTTTGGTCAATTGAAATTTATTTGCATTTTTTGGATATAAATTTGATTTATTGAAAATTTAGGAGTTATAAAGGCTTAATTAAAGGATTAACTTAAATAAATTAATTAAGGGTCTAAATGATTTCAAAAATTAGTGAGAAAATTTCTATGTGCATAGAATGTCACTATGTTCAAATGGTTTAAGTTTCATGCCTATTGCATGCGGATTTAAATTTTTAGAATTTTTCTAAATTTTCTTAACATATCATTAATTATCATCCTTAATGATTTCACTAGGTTATATAGGTTTGAATCAAAGTTTGTCTAACCCTTAAACTTAACATATATGAAAAAGATGCAATCACAATCACAACCAATTCCTAGACCTGAGAGAGCTCTAAAACAAAGTGAGTGTGTGGATCCTAGCCATGCAAGTAAAATTCAACTTAATAAATTTGAAGATTAATTAATGAGCAATTAGCAGGTAATTGTTAATTGATTAATCACTACTCCCCACTAATTCTGTTCAAGCATGCTTAACCTAGGATTAGAATTTCAAGAGATCTCTCAAAATTTAAATATTTAAAAACTTATAATTTTAAAAATAAATTTTAAAATATATGTATGTTTAAACCTATACATAAAAATGAATGTTTTAAGTTTGAAAATTTAAAATATTTTCAAACAAAAAAATCAAAATACTTTTAAGAGATCCTCTAATTACTTAAAATAATTTAAAAATAAATTTTAAAATATTAAAACATTTAATATAATATTTATTTAAAGATTAAAGTAATTAAATAATTAAAATTAATTAAGATAAATTAGGGTTTCAATTCCTAAAATAAACTCTAAATTAAAATACCTAATATTCTGAAAATTTAAAGGTATTATTTATATCTACTTGACTTAATGAATTTCTGTTGAATTTTAAAGTTTAAAGTAATTAAATATATTTAAAATAACTTAAAACTTATTAATATTTAAAATACTTTGAATTAGATTAAATTAAATATTACAATTTTTTTTAAATTTGAAATGATTTAAAATTTTGATTTGAATTTTCAAATTTATTTAAATTTATTATAATTAAATATTAATTAAATGCTTTATATTTTAATTATTTAAACTTTATTCAAAATATTTAAAATGTTTAAATTAAATTTTTAAATTCAAAATAAAATATTTTTTGTTTGTGGAAAATTAAATATAAAATACTAAAGAATTTCTAATTTAATTAAAAAGTTAATTATTTATTGAAATTTTTTAACTTCATTGATCAAATATACATTTAATGTAATTAAAAATAATTATAAAAATATAGTTTAAAATCAAATAATTAATTTTAAGTGTTTTATGAAAATGAGGTAATAAAAATTAAAATATATTACCAAAATTTTAAAAAAAAAATTTAATATTTTTTAAATAAATATTAATTAAAATATTAAATATTTAATATTTGAAATGACATAAAATTTGTAAAACATTTTAATATAATATATTAATTTTAAATTAGAGTGTTTAATTTTCTAAAAATAATAATGATGTATTACATGTTAAATTTGGACTTACAATGAAATTTTTATGATTTTTTTAAGAAAATTAAGTTTAAAATAATTTAAAAAGAAAATTTAAATCCAATTAATGACTTAGCGGCGCACGTGCTGCTATTCTGGTTGGTTGGCCCAAACCACAGGACATCACCAATGATTGGCGGTGGCAGTCAGACATGCGTCAGCCATCGCAAGCCTCGCATGATTTCACTAAACCATGTAGGCACCTATCAAAACTGCTAATTCCGCGCGGTTCATAATCTACAGTTATGATCAAGGTAGACAAGCGATTTTCCATAATATTGTTAATACATAGTCGGACAAATGACGTAAAAGTAAGATCTACATAGTTGATCTTAAGATCAATGGATAAGATTTCTTACAAGCGAATATGGCGATGAAAATAATCCATAGAACCCATTTTTTGCCTCATTTGCTCGATCAGATGGACCAAATTTAATAAAAATTTAAACATAAACTGGGCGTATGAACATAAATACTGGGGAAGTAATTTTGTAATCTAAGAATCACTTAACAAAAAGCTATTTAATGATATTTGTCTTAGACTAGGGTTAGTATTTCACCATGATTTAATGGACGGAGAACCTTTTATGGTATCCTAAATTTGTTGTCTATCCATACTAATTTTCTCTTCAAGAATCATGGTCCAAAAAGCTCCCTATCGAATGATGTAGCCCTTGGATAGATTTGTCTTGAGTTCACTGAAAAGCTCATCGCCAGCGAGGTATTGATGATGGGATTTTGGTTGGCAAGTGAGGAGGAGATGCTTGAGGGCTTGAATGAGAAGAGAGCTAGGCTGGAAGGGCTTGAATCTAGAGAGAGATGGTTAGGGATAGAATGTCCTCTCATATAAGAGTTTTCTCTATTCAAGTCTCTCTATCTTGAATGAAGGGATGAGATTAACTTGGAGAGCTTCTAGATGACTGCCACATGTCCCTGGACTGGTTGAAAAGCTACCAAAGGATGTAACGGCCTTATGGCCATTAGGTGCTTTAGGCTTATAGAAGCGAACACTTGCCATTTAAGGCTAAACCAGCCCTTGGGCTTTGTTTAAAGAGCTAGAAGAGAGCTTTAGGTATCATTTGGGCAAGAACCTCAAAGGTTTTGAGAAGGACTTGAGCATTTACAGGGATTTGACCAAGAGAGCTCATTTGAGCTTGGGTTGATAATTTAACTAGTCAAACTGGTCAACAAATGATGAGGTGGTAGGGGAAGGGTATGAACAACTGGTTGAGCAGGTCCCAAAGCCTTGGAGTGATTTAATCTTAAGTGGATTAGCTTAAGCTAAGGAATTTGTCCATTTAAAGGTTTGTTGACCAAATTTGACCACTCTCTAGTCTTTTTTTTACTATTTGGTTGGTCCCCATACCATATGGCAGCTAAGGTGGAATGGGAGAGTGCCTTGGGTGCTGAAGTGATGAGTTGGAGAGGACTTAATGATCAAAGGTAGGAGTTCGAATGAAATCATGATGGTTTAATGAGATTTGACCAAGTAATATTGGATTGACTTTGTCAAAATAATTTGGATTTAATTGTCCAAGGCTTAGAGTATACTTGAGTCATCCATAAATGAAGATTTGAAGGCTTGAAAGGTTTGATTTGATTGAATTGGTTAGAATAACCCATTTAGATCCTTAAAGAAAAATTGGGTCAACCAGGTTAACCAAAGGGCTAAGTCTGGGCTCAACAAGTTTGGATTGATATTTGGAGTTCCCAAGGGATGGTTTCAAGGTCTAGAAAGGTCACTTCAGTCAAAATGACTATTTTGACCCTTAAGGGGCTTTTAGGTCAACCTAGTTTAACTTGGTCAATGAGGTTGACTCAAGGTCTGGGTTTAGGTCCAATTGATCCAAAATGACTTTCATTATTCATTGGGATTTGTTTTGAGGCTTGTGTAGGGAAAGCCATATTGAATTTTGGGGAAAAAGACAAAAAACCCCTTAAAGGGAATTTTGACCCCTGGTTATCACTAGGTCAAACTGGATGTATGAAAGTGTAGGTTTGTGGTCAAGAGGTATTAACAAAGTTTATGGGTGTGGTTGGAAGGTTTGAAAGGGGTTTCAAGGTCAAATTCCATTGGATGGCATATCTGTTGCGGATCTATGGTTTATGATTTTGATGATAGCAAACATTCCTTATTTCTCTAATAACGTTTCAGGTTCACACGATCGGACTACATTTTGGAACCAGCTCAAGATTGGGCAGACTAGGTCTGTGTTAGTTTGTAATCTTTTTCCTTTCTTGAGTCTATTGTATTTGGTGTGGCATCTGATGATTTGTAACTTGGAAGATTTTTTATTGTGCCCTAAAAGATTTCTATTCTTGGTAACATCATCCGGGATGATATTTATATCGTCCTGGACGATCTGACAAAAGTAGAAATCCTAATTAGGGCATCCTCATTAAAGCAGCCATCTTTATGAAAAATACATCGTCATGGATGATTTTGTATCGGCCAGGACGATCGGCTCAATTCAGAAAGAATCTGCCGCCATATCTACTTAGGAAATTCTTATTTTTGGATATCGGCTTGGTGGATCGGCTTGGACTATAAAATATCGTCCAGGACGATCCAGGACAATTTTTCTAAAATTTCTCAAGCAGTTTTGGAAAGCAATCAATGGAGATTTCGTCCGGGCCGATCGCAAGATCATCCGGGACGATTAGACATCGTCCAGCTTCATTTCAGGGTGATATTCAGGATGATTTTCCTCATATTTGTACTAATCGGCCAGGACGATATGCCTATCATCCTGGACAATAATGGCGGCAACTTGCATTAATGAGCTCGTTTTGAGAGCTTCTATTTGAGCTATGACAAGGCACTTTATAAGTATCTTTGGTAGCCATTGTAGCTTCGTTCTTGTGGGGGAAACTTGAAGAGAAAGCTTGAAAGGGAGTGAAGAAAAGGGTGGAGTTTGAGCAGAGTGAGAAAAGATCCTGTGAGGGTGGACTCAAGCGGAGTGTGTGAGGATCCACACGGTGCTCCGGCAAGCTAGCCTAAATACCGTCGCGATTCCAAGCTTGTCTCGAGAGAAGCTTCACCAAAGAAGAAGATCTCTTTGGTGTCAAAGGATCGGCCGGACTCCGCCGCACCGGGAAGGTGGAAAGTATTTTGTAATGGCTTCTCCGCCCTAGCTGGGGAGCCTAAAGGAGAAACACTTTTGTTTAGTGCAAACTTGGAGGGTTGCCCTCCAAAGGAGTGGACGCCAGTCAAGGTTTGGACTGAACCACTATAAGTCCGCGTGTAGTCTTTTCTTATATTGCTTCCGCATATTTTAATTTCCGCCACTTTGATTTCTGTGATGATTTGGTTTGAGATTTTATCTTATGGTTTTAAAAGTTATCCAATTCACCTCTTTTCATTCATTTAGCCTTGGCCAATCATGAGGGCTTAACATTCCTTAACGAACTTTCAAGTACTTATATCACTTTACTAGTGTCACTGAGCACATTCAAGGGGTATCAAAGCTTCATTCATAAAATAAGTTTTTAAAAAACTTTAAATTTTTTGATTCCATGGCTAATCTAATGTGCGGAAGGTTTATTCAATCACCAGACTTCCTTTATGTTGAAAATATGTTCATTTTGATTTTTGGAAAAACTCGCATGTCTATTTTCTTGCAATCCCGATTAATTTTTGTATGTGGCATATGATTTTAACTGGTTATTCGATCACCGTTCCATGTAATTGTTAAGGAGTAAAATTGATATTTCTTTTGATCAATGGAATAGGGAAGAACAACTGAATGCTCAACTGAAACAAAGTCTTTAAAATTGCTTTTTCTTGCTTTTAAATTCTGAAAGATTCATATTCAATATCCACTTGCACTACTAGTAAGAAATTTGGGATAAACTACAATACCATATACGAAGGCACGAATGAAATCAAAGCAAATCTAAGTTAAAATTTTAATGCATGAATTTTGAATATTTTCCATAAAAACTTTATGAAACAATCTTAACATGCTATACCAGATTCATTCAAATTGCTTAAACTCATTGCGATGCTTTTAGGAAAAAGATTTTCAAATTTTGAAAAGTAACAAAATTCTTCGTTGTCTACTGGATAAGTTTTGATGCTAAAGTAGTCATTTGCCTTGATCAAAAAAAATTGAATGAGTATTCTTATTGATAATTTGGCATGGCATCACTCATTGCCTACGAGCAAGGTTTGGTCAAAAGACTTTTGATTGCAGCGTTGAAATTATTGTTCTAAAAGCTGGAGATACAGGAAAGAGATAGCTAAATTGGTGACGAAGGAAATGAGTGTCAAGCAAATCACCAAAGCTCACCCTAAGCATAGAGCAAAGTGGAAGCAAAAGTAAAAGTGGTAAGGATGTCCATATTTCTTCTCACGTTATTTTGCTTTCGATGTAGGAAGCCTGGACATATGAAAAATCAGTGCCCTAATTTAAGAATTCTTCCTACAAAATAAAAGGGGCACGTGAAGCAAAATTTAAATTAGGGAAATAATGAAAGGCAAAAATCTCATGGGCAGATCTAGTTTCTTGAAGCTCGGACCAGGAGAGAGAAAATGGTAAAAGCCTGGTCGCTGTTTTTGAGTTTGTGTTTTTGTTTTTAATAGTTTTTTATTTATTTTTATTTTTTGTTTTGTTTTATTCTTTTTGAAACTTTTGTTTTTGTGTAAGTTTTGTTTTAAAAAAATCAACACCATCACATTTACTTCTTATAAAATTAAAAAATCTACTTCCTTTTTTTTTAAAATCTTTGGTAAGTTGTGTTTGACTTCTCTTAAAAACAGTCCAAAGGAAGAAAACCCATGTTTTCTTGATTCTCAATCTCTATTTCCTAAAAAGAAGAGTTATACACCTACTTTTGATTTAAAATCTCTCTTTTCATCTTTTTTAAATTGGTTTATGAAAACTGAAATTTTTTATCTCCTTACATTTATTTATCGCATAGGATCTTTTGCAAGTTGTTGAATAGGAGGGATTTACTTTTATTTTTTAATTATTTCAGGAAATGTATCATATTAATAAAAAAAATTAGCCAATGATGCCAAAAAAATAAAAGAATGCCGCAATTGAACGCCAAATTGAAAAACGCATACACAAAAGAGTGTATCAAAAATCAAAAGATGCGCAAAGGAGCGCCCATTCAACATTGACAAGAGCATAAAAATGAGCCCACTAAATTTTAATTCTTTACCAATTCTTATACTTCTTAACAAAGCTTAAGAAAACCCTTGAGCTTTCGATACTTAATTTTGAAAATTCTTGATTCCTAATTCAACATTTCATGTCAGTAATCGTCTATTAGATATTATTTATGAAAGGAGGTTTTGGACACAAATTATTTTGTTTCTTCTAATTTATCCGTGTGGATTTTAGATATTGAATTTAAAGTTTTTGAAGCCTTTTTAAAGAACTTGGAGTTTGGATTATCAAATTTGAATTTCTAATCCTTTTTTCATGGCTATGCGTTGTCAATCCCAATTCTACTAAGTTTTTGTTTTAACAAAACCAAGAGGTTACTTTCTCATCTTTTAAGAAATCAATTTGTTTTCTTCACTAGATCAGCGGGAATATTTTTATCTTCTGATCATTTTGTTTTTGTTTGTGCCTCCTCTCTTTTGATAATGTCAAAGGGGAGGAATGTATTAATTGAATTTTTGCTACTGTTTCGTGTTTGTATCTTAAAATTTAAAAAAAAATAAACAAAAATTATTTATTTATCTCCCCTATTTTTTTTTAAAAGGTTATTCTAGTGAGGGGGAGATTAAGGAAGGAGTATTTACTACTTTTTTGAAAATTCACAATTTGAAATGTTTTGCCATCATCAAAAAAGAGGGAATTGTTGCGGATCTATGGTTTATTGATTTTGATGATAGCAAACCATTCCTTATTTCTCACTAATGCTTTCAAGTTTACATGATTGCGGACTACATTTTAGAACCAAGCTCAAAGATGGTCTAGACTAGGTCTGTGTCAGTTTTGTAATTTTTCCTTTCTTGGTCTATAGTATTTGATGGCATCTGATGATTTGTAAACTTGAAAAGATTTTTCTATCTCGTACCCTAAAAGATTTCCTATTTTGTAACATCTCCAGATGATATTATATCGTTCCTAGATATCTCAAAAAGTAGAAAATTTCCTAATTAGGGCTATCCTCAATTAAAGCATCCGCCCTTTATGGCCAAAACACAACGCTCCTGACGGATTTTGTATCTGTCCAGGTACGATTGGCTCAATTCAGCAAGAATCTGCCGCCATATCTACTTAGAAATTTCTTTATTTTTGGATATCGACCTGGTGGATCGCCCTGGACTATAAATATTCGTCCAGGGATGATCCAGACAATTTTTCCCCAAAATTCTCAGCAGTTTTGGAAAGCAATCAATGGGGATTTTGTCCCCGGCCTAATCGCCAAAGATCATCCCGCGGGACCGATTAGCATCAGGTCCAACTTCATTTCAGGCGTGATATTCACGATGATTTTTTTTTTCCCTCCCATTTATTTTTTGGGAAAACTAACGGCCAGGACGATATGCCTATCGTCCTGGACGATAATGGCGGCAACTTACATTAGTGAGCTCATTTTGAGAGCTTCTATTTAAGTTATGATAAGGCACTTTGTAAGTGTCTTTGGCAGCCATTGTAGCTTCATTCTTGTGGGGGAAACTTGAAGAGAAAGCTTGAAAGGGAGTGAGGAAAGGGTGGAGTTTGAGAGAGTGAGAAGATCCTGTGAGGAGGGACTCAAGGGAGTGTGGTGGGGGATCTACATGGTTGCTCCGGCAAGCTCGCTTTTGAATACCGTCGGATTCAAGGCTTGTCTCGAGGGAAGTTCACCAAAGAAGAAGATCTCTTTGGTGTCAAAGGACCCAGTGACTCTGCCACACCAGGGAAGGTGGAAGTGATTTTGTAAGGGCTTCTCCGCCTAGCTGTGGGGGATAAAGTAGAGACACTTTTGAAGTGCAATACTTGGAGGGTGCCTCCAAGGAGTGGATGTAGGTCAAGGTTTAACCGAACCACTATAAATCCGGTGTGTTCTTTTCTTATTATTGCTTCCGCATTATTTAATTTTTGCACTTTGATTTCTGTGGTGATTTTGGTTTGAGTTTTATCTTTGGTTTTAAAGTTATCCAATTAACCTCTTTTCTTTGTTAACCTTAGGCTAGTTCATGAGGGCTTAACATCCCTAACGAACTTTCAAGTATTTTCAGAGCACTTTCTAGTGTCATCTGAGCACATTCAATATCCATGGCACATGATGTAAAAATTTAAAGGTTTTGCATCCTTTGGAGATTAACCTAGTTTATGGGGCTGGAGTCCTTCAAATGGGCTCAAATTTGGAGGGTTTGTACTAAAGACATGTCATATTAACATGAACTTGATAGATTCTGAATCATATATCAATTGATTAGGTTTTAAAGTGATAGAAAAATCACTCAGAATGGGTTTCGAACTTGGGCCCTTAACCCAAAGATTTTGTTTGGAATATTAGATTTGGATTTAATTTAATAGTTAAATGGATGGACTTGGGTCATCCATATCAATGAAAGTCAATCAGAATTGAAGTTGATTAGATGATTTGAAAGTTGATTGAATGTTGATTGGAAGCTAGACCAGGGATTGAATTAGAGGGTATAGTTGAGTTATAGGGATTGAATTGGGTCTTACCTAAAACCTATATAATTAGGAAGTAGAAACTTTCCAATCATTATTATGAATCTGAGATTATGGATTAGACTTTTGATGATAGCAAACATTCATTTTTCCCTACGAATGCTTTGCCTACTAACTTCTCAGGACCACAAGATCGAATACAGCTCAAGCCAGCTCAAGATCGGGTAGATTTAGTTTGAGTCAAGTCTGTATTTTTTCCTTTCTTGAGTCAATTATAAAAGTGGTTCCTGATGCTAAGTAACCATACACACACATACTTGAGGGATTTTCTGAATTTTTAAGTTTTTAGTACATCGGCCTGGACGATTTTCCTATCATCCAGGATGATTCAACTAAAAATAAAAACCCTAATTAGGGCATCCTGGTTAAGCAGCCGTCATTAAGCAAATCGTCCTGGATGATACATATATCAGCCATGACGATAGGCTCAAATCAGAAAGAATCAGACGCGATGATCAATTTAGGTATTCTTTATTTTAAATTATCATCCCGGACGATCTCCATATCGACCTGGATGATACATCATAATTATGCCTAAATTAACCAGGCAATTATGGAAAGAAATTAAGGCTGATTGATACGATCACATCAGCCAGGCCGATCGTAGAATCATCCAGGATGATATCCTGGATGATTGACATCATCCAGACTCTATTCAGGATGATTGTACTCTGATTTAAACTAATCATCCTGGATGATATAATTAATTTTCTTCTGATCATCCTGAATCATCCCAGCTGATTGAGCTTATTTTGTACTGATCGACCAAGACGATATTTATATCGGCCTGGACGATAATGTCAGTTCTTAAAATTCTATTTAAAGGACTCAAATTTTCTCATGCTTAAGACCTTGAGTGCTGTTGTCTTGACCTGAGAGAGCCTTGGGAGAGAGAGAGAGAGAGAGAGAGAGAGAGAGAGAGAGAGAGAGCAACTTGTGAGGGGGAGTTTGTGAGAGGGTTCATAAAGGTTTCTCCAAGCAAGGTTCCAAGTCGTCATCTTCGTTCTTTATCCTTCATCCTTGGGAGGTTCTTGGGAGGTCTACTTCAACAAAGGTTTGGGTTCTCTGCTCGCTTCAGGAGGAAGCAAAATGAGTCGATTCTCTATCGCACCGGGGTTGGTGAAAAGGAGTCTGTTGTAAAGGCTTCTCCGCCTATTTGTGGGAGCTAAAGGAGAGACACTTAGTTAGTGCAATACTCGAAGGGTGCCTCCGAGGAGTGGACATAGGTCAAGGATTGACCGAACCACTATAAATCCGGTGCGATCTTTCTTTGTTTTGCTTCCGCATTTGTTTATTTTTATACTTTGATTTATGTGGTGATTTGGTTTTATGATTTGTTGTGCTTTGCTAAAAGAAAATTTTAAAATACCAATTCACCCCCTCTTGGTTAGCCTCAGGATAGTTCTTAAGGGCTTAACATCCCTAACGAACTTTCAATCATTAGGTCACTAGGAAGAAACCCAAGTGGGTTTTAGTGATCTCATACATAAAATGGGGTCAACAACACCTTGGTCCAATGCCCGAATCTTTCAATAAATGCTTCAAACTTTAATCACTCCAAAAGCTGGTGATATGATAAATATTAAACCTCTTCTATCCCTCACTACCTACTTTATCATGGATTAGTTGGATTTCAATATAGCTGATTTGATTATTTGATACATTAAAAACCATACGTGTATTAGAGAATATAAAAATAAGAGAAAGCTAAATCATGCATTAAGTCATTGTATTTATCCAGGAATCCAAATACAATCTTCAATTTTTTTCTCCACCCAACCATCTTTCAATCTTCTATTCAAATAGCTCCTTCCATGTCCTTCATAATGCTCATTGCCAGAATATTCTTTATGTAGACCCCGAGTAAGAGGAGGCAGAGGGAGGCCTAGTGCCAACACTTGTATACCATCTTTCTCAATATGAGACATTGATTCAGAGAATTGATAAGTTGGAGACTCACTTTGATGCTTACATCATAGAGTAACACCAGCATCATGAACCTGATATGGTATGGTTTGGAGAGTAGTTCATATCCATTCATTGATACTTTCAACCGCCACCACCACCACCTGATCAAGGACCTTCCTAGTTTTAGCATATATATATATATATATATATATATATATAACTTTTTTCTATGTTATTTTTCTTTTCATTATCATGATTGTTTTATTTTTGTTGTGATGCTTAGTCGTTTTTCCTTTTTGGTGATGTCAAAATGGGGAGTATAATATTGTTTGTAGGTTGTATTTCTACATTGCTATAATTAGTCTACTATTTTGTTTATTTCCTATTAATGATTATCTGTTGTTCTAGTTTTTCTCATTCATTTTTTGAAATATATATATTACATTTCTTATGTCAAATTCATGTATTTAGTGGATACTAAACTAGGTGATCGTGCACACACACACTCAGGGGATTGAAATAGTGAGAAAATTAGAAGTGTGATTTTTCTAAACTAATCGTACTATATGATCCATATCATACTAGATTATTAACTATTTATAAAATCATTATAATGGCTAATTGGCATAATTAAAATTATTTGAACTCATCATACTGTATGATCTAGATTGTATAGGATGATTAGCTGAAATTAAGATTTCAGCTGCCAATCATAATTTAGGCAATATTTTGAAATTCAAATTTGTACTAATTATACCGTATGATACTCATTGTATTGTACAATATAACCAAATCTTAATTGAATTAATCTTATAACTTGGGAATTAGTTTGGATTAATTAATCGAATTAGGTCGTATTGTATGATTGGACCTATCATATTGTACAACATGTGGGATTAAATTAATTTTCCACCAATCATATGGGGCGATAATCTAATTCAATTGAAATAAGCATACTAGATGATCAGCCCAAAAACTTGAACTCATCATATAATGCCTTATTCTTTGTATGGTACTGATAGGTCTATCTAAACTAATTATGCTAGACAATATATGATAGTACTATACAATTAATGTTGATATATTTAAATTATTAGGGATTTATATAAAGGCTTATATTTAAGATCCTTTAATAGACTTATTTCTAGTCTGTTGTTATTAGGTTTTATTGAGAGAGAGTTTAGAGAAGAGATCTTGGAGATCTTTGAAAAGATGAAAGGAGAATTTGTGGGTGAGGGAGGAGTGTGAGGGGTTTTCACTCGGTTACTCAAAGCTTTGTATTGTTTACTCTAAGTGTATTGCTTGGTTTCTTAGGTAGTTCTCTAATGAAGAACGTCAGCTCAAAGACCATTGAGGTTCTGTTGCTTCATAAGGAGGGTAAAAATGTATTGTTGGTTTCTCTTCCTTCACTATGAGGGTGAAAAATAGGTCAAGGCTCTCTACTGCACCGGGTCGATGAAAAATTTTTAAGGGCTTCTCCGCCTAGTTATGGTGGCTAAAGGAGACACACTAAAGTTTTAATGCAATACTCTGAGCGGAGGAGACTAGGGAGTGGATGTAGGTCATTATTTGACCGAACAACTATAAAATTTTTGTGTGTTTTTTTTGAATTATTTTTTCTATAATTTACTTTTCTATACTTTTATTTTCTAGAAACTACATATCAGAAAATCATCTGTATAATGTTATGTTGATTTGAGTTATTCATCATAACCATAGTTAAAAAAAATTATTTCATAAATATTATTCTACATCGGGTGATAATATTATTTATTTTTAAGTAATTTAAAAAAATAAAAATAAAAATTTATTTAGCATTTAAAGTATTTTTTAAATCAACTAATTCAACTCCCCTCTTGGTGTGCCTATGGATTGTTCGTCGAGGCTTAACATCCTACATCAAACTCTTAATAGCTTTAATTACAAGCATATTCATCTAATAACCATTGCTATAATACTAATTTGTCACACCCCATGATCTAAGCTGAAGCAGTAAATACAACATGTTATGTCTTAAATAGGGTGAACATTAGATCTAAGCTGAATAAAACTCCTCATGAACTCTTAAGGGTCGGACACCGAATCTTTCACACATATATGTCTTTAGGTGCAAGTGCTTCATCTTGATTAATGGTAAACTACCCTTAGGAAAATTTGATCCCAAGTCTGATGAGGGTGTCTTCTTATGTTATTCATTTGTAGGTAAGACCTACAGAATCTTTAATAAGATAATCCTAGTAGTAGAAGAGTCCACTCATGTACTATTTGATGAATCAGATAAGCCCTCTGAATCTAAAATTTAAGATGATGAAATAGAGGCAATTCAAAGAGTAGAGACTATGACCTTAGGAGAAAGGGAAGAACCTCAGGAAGATTTACCTAGAGAATGGAGATATTCTTCTATTCATCCTAAAGAGTCAATTTTAGCCCTTCAGAAGGTGTAAGAACTAGGCATGGACTTAAGAAAGAGGTTAGTCATTCAGCATTCATCTCTATGATAGAACCTATAAGTATAGATCAAGCTTTAGGAGATGAATTTTGGATCCTAGCAATGCAAGAAGAATTGAACCAATTCATCAGGAATGATGTTTGGGAATTAGTCAAGAGACCTAAAGAATAGAGTGTTGTTGGAACAAAATGGGTCTTCAAAAATAAGGTGAATGATTCAGGAACCACAATAAGAAATAAAGCCAGACTAGTAGCTAAGTGGTACCAAATTGAGGGAATAAACTTTGAAGAAACCTTTGCCCTAGTTGTTAGATTAGAAGCCATAAGAGTTCTCTTAGCTTTTGCTTGCTTCAATAATTTCAAACTATATCAAATGGACGTAAAGAGTGCTTTTCTGAATGGGGTAATCAAGAAGGATGTCTATGTTGAGCAACCCCCCAGATTTGAAAGTTCATAATTTCCAAACCATGTATTCAGATAAAAAAGGCAAATTATGGATTAAAGCAAGCACCTAGAGGATGGTAAGAAAGACTAAGCTCATTCTTACTGGATAGAGGATTTGTAAAGGGTAGTCTGGACACTACACTCATTTTATAAAAAGTTAAAGAAGAAATTCTCATTGTTTTAGATTTATGTGGATGACGTTCTATTTGGTTCTTCGAACAAAATTTTATGTGATGAATTTTTAAAAATAATGAGTAATGAGTTTGAAATGAGCATGATGGGAGAGTTAAGCTACTTTCTTGGCTTTAGTGTAAAACAAATAGATAATGAAACATTCCTTAACCAAATGAAATACATTAAAGATGTTCTGAAGAAATATAAAATGGATAGTGCAAAGCCCATGAACACTCTAACGAGCTCAACAATTCAATTAGATAAAGATTTGAATGGAAAATCAGATGACCAGAAAAAATATAGAGGAATGATCGGATCTCTCCTTTACCTGACTGCCAATAAACTGGACATAATGTTTAGTGTGTGCCTTTGTGCCCATTTTTAAGCTGATCCTAAAGAGTCTCACCTAACTACAGTCAAGAGAATCCTTAGATATCTACTAGGCATCCCGAACTTAGGAATTTGGTATCCTAGGCACAACACTTACTTTGAAATCTTAGGGTACTCAAATTCTAATTTTACAGGATGTAGGATAGATAGAAAAAGCACCCCTGGTACTTGCCAATTTATAGGACAATCTTTAGTTTCTTGGTCCAGTAGGAAGCAAAATTCAGTAGCCCTTTCCACAGCCGAGGCAGAATATATTACAGTAGGAAGTTGTGTTGCTCAAGTACTATGGCTAAAATAAAAAATTCTTGATCTTGGATTACCTATAGGAACCATCTATATACATCTCTAAAAATCCAATTCAACACTCTCGAACAAAACATATAGATATTAGACAACACTTCATAAGAGATAATGTTGCTAAGGGAGATATAGAAATGCATCATATCGCTACTGAAGATCAATTGGCAGACATATTCACAAAACCACTAGAATTCGACACCTTTAGCACCTTGAGGACTAGACTAGGTGTCATACACATTAATGCATAAAAAAAAAGCTCTTCTAAGTCTGTTCCTGATCATCACACACTCACCATAAAAAACTGTACAACTGATAATTTTATTATCGTACTGTATAATACACGATCATACTATACGATACATCTACCTCTACACAAACCACAATACAGACTCAAGTTTCATCTCTGTTGATCGTACTATACGATTCACTTCGTACTGTACAAAATAGGTGGCCGACATTAAATTCGTTCGGTATGACATTATTGATCATCGTATGGTATGATATATCCTCTTCGTACTATATGATCCACGTAAACAAATGGATTGGGATGAATTTACTCAGTTTGGTATGACATTATTGGTGATCGTACTGTACGATACCTCCTCTTTATACTATACAATCCACCTCAGCAAAAATGGATGAGAACAACTTAAAGGTGTCTGGTACGATATAATTGTTATTCATACTGTATAATACACATGTCCGTAATGTGCAAAACTTTTGGTCAAGGGTCATACCGACGACCCTCGAGACGATTTAAATCCTTCTAATCGTACTATATGATACACATCATACTATACAAGTTGACCACCTTTTCACAAACCGATCCGTCAAAATAATTATTGCCACATCATATTATATAATACCATATCGTACTTTACAATGTATGAAAAATTTTATAAATTTTCTTCATTGGCAGATCACGTCACTCACAATCACTTCCTCACCTTAACTCAGCCTTTACATAATGTCGAGCTCTAGCAAGTGCGATCGTCTCGTCGTAGGAAGCTTGTCATCTTCCTCTCGCCGTCATAACGCTCGCTTCTTGAATCTTAAAAATGAGAGGATGCGTACCAAAAGTTCAAGGCCTGCAAGATTACACAGTCCTGAATGCTCAATTAAGCAGCCTTAAATTTTTAGGTAATAAACCTCTTTGCATCCACCACTTTCCAATTTCTCCTAACCCCTGGCTTTCCCCTACAATTCCAAACTTTTATTGGAATTTCTAGCCAACCTTACCTACACCATTGATAGTATGACTTTCCACTCCTTTGTTTATTGCCAAAACATAGAGATTACCAAGGTTGACATCGCCCAATACATTGGGCTATCCACTGAAGGGCTTAGGGTTCATTCCTTTCTCATAAATGAATTCGACTGGAGTGATGTCAATCGTGTCCTTAGGAATGTGGCCTTCTATCAACACAAGCCCCTCGTCCATTTCCTAAACCCTAAATTTGCATGACCCCTAATTTATCTGTCACTATCTATCTTATCATGTTAAACACCAAATTCGATGAGGCATATTTGATAATCGATTACATTCAAAATATGATCCTAATTTGCCTCCCTACTACCCGTAGGAAACAAAATTTATCCCTTGACCACCTTATAGGATACATCATTCAAAATAAATACCAATTAACCTATCCTGGTGAACCTGATGATTTACCAATCTTTTATACAGATGCCTCTTTCTATATTCTCTTTCATTGGGGATAAGAGCCTGAAGAACTAGACTTTGATGATGAAGAAGGAGAAGCTGCCCCAACAGCAGCTCCTGCTCGACCATGACGGCAAGCAGCACCTCGAGCACCTACACCAGCCTACGCTCATAATTATTTGGTCGAACGCTTTGACCAACTTCAGACTCATCTTGACACACACATATAAGAATAACATCAGCAACATAATGATGACATGCGGTGGTTTGGGAATGATTCACTTTGATTGATCACCATTTTGACACAATCCTTCAATATTTCTAACCACACCCACCTCCACCTCCAAGTGATCAGGATCCTCCACTTTGAAGTGTATCTATTTTGTACATTCTTTCTTAGTGTAGTTTGTGTCTTCCCTTTTTAGTGATGACAAAAGGGGGAGAAGTCTGTTTGTAGTTTGCTTATATTTATGTAGTTTGCTCATGTTTCCCTATGTTTCAATGAAATAGAAATTTCTTTTTTCTCTTTTCCTACTTTCTTTTCTTGTTTATGTTATGTTGTTTTTAACTAATAAAAAAATGCCTTGCAAAAACATTATTTGATATCATCAAAAAGGGGGAGATTGTTACAATCCATGACCCCAAGCTTGAGATTTTGATCATGAAAAATAATGTCACATGAACTATTATTCATTGAATATTTTTTATTTCTGCTATTGTCTGTGAGTAGTAATATTTTAGAAAGATCACAAGTTACTCAGGACAACAGGAAGACTCAAGACTAGGTAGAGTAGTAGTGTGAGTCTGTATCATTATAATTTTTTATTTATTTTATTCTCCTTTTTTTAGTCTGGCCACAAGCTGCATGTAAGTCTGAGCAACCATGCACATAGATAAGGGGAGATGGTTTTAAAAGAAAAATGTAGATTTTTTATGTTGATTGTATTATATGAATTTATATCATATTGTACGATCTGATCTGGTTGAATCATATTTCTGTAACATGTCGTATTGTATGATTTGTATCGTACTGTACGATGTGTTACTAATCCAAAACCCTAACTACTAGATTAGTTTAAGTAAGTTTATTAGATGTTCGTACTGTATGAAGTAATTCATACGAAATGATTTATTTTGAATACTTACTTAAATTAACCCGTGATTAGCAGAGTAAATCAATATTTAATCACTGATTGGTACTCGTACTATATGAACATGTTCGAACTATACGATGAATAGAGACGAGTTTTAATCATCCCAAATTTCATCCTGGACGATCTCTTATTTTTTTCTAATCGTATTATACTATGTATATCATACTATACAATATACAGAGATGAGTTTTGATAATTTTGAACTTCATCCTGGACGATGCCTTAATTTTGACTATTCATATTGTACGAAGTAGGTCATACCCTATGATGTACAGAGACGAGTTTTGATCATCCCGGCTATCATCCTGTACAAACAGAATAGTTGATTATCGTACTGTATGATTGTAAATAGTACTGTACGACTATATTTAAAAGTTTTTAAACTATTTGTAAACCTTCGTACCATGACGAAGCCTGTTATACAAATCATATTGTACGATGGTAAATCGTACTGTACGATAGTAACAGTTACTTTGAAAATTTTAGGGATTTTGGAGCCCATTTTTAAGTATTGAAATAGTTATGTTTTGAATATGTGACAGAAAAAGGGAACATGATTAGAGAGAGAATCCTTGGGAGAGAGATCTTGAGAAGTTTTTTTGGTTTGCGATAGGAAGAAGAGGGTGAGCTTGGTGAGGGAGAAGTAGGGAGATCACATGGTTGCTCCATTCTTACTGCATCTTGCTCCTCTAGTGGCCCAAAAAGAACTTGTAGGAGGCCCATGTCCTCGAAGGTACTCTGCCTTCTCTAGGAGGTAGAAAAATAAGAAGGTATGCTGCCGTCGCCAGGAGGGTGAGAAAAGTGCTTGGCACTCCACCATGCCAGGTTGGTGAAAGTGAGTCTTGTAAGGGCTTCTCCGCCTTGCTGAGGGGGCAAAAGGAGAACTATAGTTTTATAGTTAAATTCCCGGAGTGGATTACTCCGGGGAGTGGACATAGGTCAGGGTTTGACCGAACCACTATAAAACTCTGGTGTGCTTTTTCCTTATCGTTTTTTATTTTTTCTTGCACCTTATTTTCATTATATTTGCTTGGTGATAATTATTAAAGAAAAAGAATTTCATTGTTGCAAATTATTTTCAAATAATTGCTTTCGTATTAGTTAAAATTTTCTTGTTAAAAATTTAAAAAAAAATATTAGAATTCTTGTTTAGATTTATTGTAAAACAATTTTTTGCAATTCACCCCCCCCCCCTCATGGCACATCTAGTAACTTCAGGTATATTGCTTTAATAAATAATTTATACCAATCCAAACTCTTAAATATCGAGATATTGTTTACTGTGGAGTAAGGGCCTCACAGTTTTATCGTATTAGTGTAACTTCATAAGAGATCATCCATCATAGAATTTATTTGAAATGAGAACGCTTAAATGTAGAGTTTCTTAAAAGAAAATCTAGCCATTACACCAAAAGATTCCTCAAAGTTTAAGAATTTAGCTTCTTTTACTTAAGGGATTTCACATTCCCTTCATGCCATCCCTTATAATATATTCAAAGTCCGCCCAAAAACTTCTTAAACACCCTCCAAAGCCATCGTAATCTTTAGTTTTCTCTAAAATGGCTTGTGTGGTCCCCTCCCATGTGAACTCATGAAAGTTTGAGGAGGTTGTGAGACCTTAAAGAATAAGCCCGAATCTAACCAAGAGGGGGTGAATTAGTAATTTAAAATTTTCTTTAACAAAGAGTATATATTTTAATAACCTTTTTAATATCAAAAAAATAGAAAGTTTTATCCCTTGATGGGGAAATGAATTAATTTCACAAGTACAAAAAGATTAGAGTTTTCAAACATAAAATGAACTATAAAAAAAATTAAAGTGCAAAAAATAATAAGAATAAATACACAAAATTTATAGTGGTTTGGTCAACCTCACCTACATCCACTCTCAGGAAACCTCCTTTCCGTGTATTTTAAAATTAGTGTATCTGCTTTTTCCCTCACAGTAAGGTGGAGAAGCCCTTATAAAATCTCTTCAACTAATCCGTTGAGGTAGATGCTCTTACTCTTTATAACTCTCCTAGTGAAGGTAGAGAATCTGGAATTCTTTTTTTCCCTCCTCGAGATGGAAGAGAACCAAGAATATTTTTTTCTCCCTCCTTGAGATGGCAGAGAACCACAACCTAGTGCTTTAGAATGTCTCTCTAGAATTACCAAAGGTTCAAGGTAAAAACTTAAAGAAGATAGGGAAAATCTTGCTTGGAATAAAGTGTGAATCCCTCATAATTCTCTCTCACAAATAACTTTCCCTCTCTTTTCTTCTGAAGCTTTCCTTAAATCCCTCTCTATGCTCCCTCTCAAGACACTTAATAACAAAAGTATTAGAAGAAAGTGTAGGTAAGAGTTTAAATAGATAGCATAAAAAAACCTAAATTTTTATCTTCCAACTCTGATTGTCCAATACAAATAAAGATCATCCTATACGATTCATTTAGTACTATACGAAGATATAAACCCTATACAATCAATTCACATAGATGAACTGATTGTATAGGATGATTGAGAGCATCATCCAGCATGATAAGTACAAAGTAGCCCTTTTAGATAATACGAACTGTACTATCTTATATGATCAGTTAAGAGTTTGCACTGATCATCCAGTATAATAAACAATGATAAATTATCATACCATGCAGAGCTTGAATTGTATAGTATGAAATAGGAGGGTTGCCCAATACGATTAGTAAAAAAATAATAGCAATTCATCTTAGATGATAGGTGATGATAAATTATCGTCCTATGTATCCCTAGAGTCATATAGTATAATCATCACCAATCATCCAGTACAATTTGATTGAATAAATTAACCCAAATGAATCCCCTAATCATAAGATGAATTTATGCATGATTATCATATATCCTATGGTATGATGTACATTGTATGGTACAATTAAACAAAAATTTAAAATTTTAAAATATCACCTAAATTATGATTGGCAGTTGTTTTATTGATTGTAGCTAATCATTTTGTGTTATATGTATCATACAGTATGATCAGTTTAATCAATCTTACTTATCACGGCTACCCTAACTAGGATTTTTATAGGATAATTGATCATTTAGTATAATATAGATCGTATTGTATGATTAGTTCCAAAAACTCAACTTCTTTCTAACTCACTATCTCACCCCCTTTATTGTGTGTGTGTAAGGTTACTTAGCTTTAGGATCCACCAGATTACATAATTGAGTCAAATAAGATAAAAAGTATAAAAAGACTAAAAATACATACTTTAATCATAGTCTACCTAATCTTGAGTTGATCATGATTATAAGTGAAATGTATACCTAAAATTTTAGTGAGCAGGGCAAAAATAGATATGCAATAAATTCATACCAAGAGATAACATAATTAGAAATCTAATAATATTTATTATCATCAAAATCATAAGACTTTGGTCCATATTTGCAACAATCTTCTCATTTTTAATGATGGAAAACATTGTTGGTTTATGATTCAAGAATATTATGCAATTCCCTAAACTCCCGATCACTAAGTAATTTTTTTTTCAAATATAAAGGAGGTGTAAAATTTTTTTTTATTACTTTTAAAATGAAAAACACCACACAACAACATAACATAGCAAACTAATAGACAAACATTAAATTAAATATTTTAAAGTAAAATACAAGCTACTAACACATACTACTCCCCCTTTTAATATGACAAAAAGAGGAGGGAACAACAACAAACAAATATGAAACTAAAAAATTGTAAAAGTACAATGATCTCAAAAATTAAAAAAAAAAAAACTTGAACAATGAGGGGACTTGATCAGGTGGAGGTGGGGGAGGTGGTTTTTGGAAGTACTAGTGGATTGAGGTAAACTGGTTTTCAAGCCAAGCCATATCCTAAGCATGTTGTTGTTGATGCTGCTGCGAGGCTACATATTGATAAAAGTGACCTAAAGTCATTCGCATGTTACCACTTTTGAATCTTGATTAGGTTGTTAAACCTAAGCTAATGTCCCTAGGCTAACTAAGAAGGGGGTGAATTGGTAATTTTAAAAATTCTTTTGGATTTAAAAATTAAAAACCTTTAAAGATTCGTAGCAAGTTAATTGATAATATTTGAAAACAAAATTTTTAACCACGGAATAAAAACTTATAGTAAATAAAATACATAAATTTAAATGACACAAAGATTTATAGTGTTTCGTTCAAACAAGACCTACATCCACTTCCTAAAGACTTCCTCTTTAGGTATTGCACTATTACCAAAGTGACTCTCCTTTTTCCCCCACAGTAAGGCGGAGAAGACTTTACAAAACTCTCTTCCACCAATCCCCATTACGATAGAGAACCATCATCCATTCACGCTCTCTAAGTGTTAGTAGAGAACTATCATCCTTTCACACTTTTCAAGTGTCGACAGAGAACCGTCGTCTATTCACACTCTCCAAGTGTCGGCAGAGAACCGTCGTCCTATTACACTTTCCAAGTGTCAGCAGAGAATCATCGTCCCTTCACACCCTCCAATTGTTGGTAGAGAACTGAATCTTCTTCAAAGATCTTCTCAAGAGTAATCTAGCAAGACAAGAAGAAGAGTGAAAAACACAAATCACACAGAGTTTCTTACCTTTGAGTAATCTTATAAATCCTTCACCCTCCACTAGCAAGAAATCTCTCTCAAACACTCTCTCACACTCACTCCTTCAATTACCCTTGAAAAATCATGAAGACAAGACTTTTCTAGTCAGTTTTTAGTGGACCTTTTATACAAAAGACACGAAAAAATTGTCCAAAAAACTAAAGTTTTCAATTTTGAGCGTACACAATCATATAGTATGATTGGATTTTGTATGTACAAATAATTCAAATACTATTGCGTATAAACTTATTGTTAATCGGTATGAAATTATTTCATACCCAATCATCATCTGGTACGATTTATGTTCATCCGGGATGAACAGTTAGAAAATTTTTAAATTCGTCTGTATGAAGAAAATTTCATACTGTGTACGACATACATATGATGATGTCTTTGTGCTGTACGATCAGTTCTAAAAAATTTCAAATTTTGTCTGAACGAAACATCAAGATGAAATGGGACCTCACAAATTTGCACTCTGGAAGGCATGTGCGAACTGGGTTCATACAGTATGATCCATACTTAGAAAAAATATTTTTGAGCGAGAACAGACCTGTCAATTTCACACTTGTGAAAGCATGAAATATGATCGTCCCGTATGATCTATACTTAAAAAAAAAATTTTAAGCGAATAATATTGACCCATCAATTTTGTACGCTAGAAGTCATGTACCAACTAGGTTCGTACAGTACGATCCATACTTAGAAGAATTTTTATTTATGTTTGTTCGACTGCTCGTCGGGAAAAAGATAACTGACTAAATTGTCCTGTATGAAAGGATATCGTACAGTATAATCAATTTAAAAAAAGTTACTTTGAAACTCTTTCCCAGTATATGTGTGCTTGATTACTAAATAACAATCACACTTTCTCAAACTCAATAAAATGGAAAATATATACTTCAGTTACAATAAATTCTAAATTGATCTTGATTTAAAGTCTTCAACAATCTGGAGTATCATTTCCCTAAAATATTAGTACACACAAAAGTAAAACAATTCTTTCAAAATATGTTAGGAGATATGCTAATCAAAGCAATAATATTTGGAATCATCAAAAACATACAAGTTGCAAGAATATCAAATAGGCAAGAACTAAGTAGCAATTATCTCAACAATCTCTTCCTTTTTTATGATAGCAAAATAATTATTATTTAAATAAAATTTAATACCCTAAATTTTCCCTTAACTCCTCGTAAATGAATAAGTATACAAATATAAGGGAATTTCTCTCTAAATTTCTCCTTAACTCCCTTTAAATAAATAAGCATATGAATATAAGATAAATTTACTTAAGAATAATTCAATTTTTTTTTTATTTTTCATAAACTCACACAAAACACTTCAAACAGAAAAATAAAATAGCACTAACAAACAAAATAAAATAACACTAACAAACCAAACTAATAAATGCAAATAAATAATATTTTTCTCCCTTTCTGACAGCAACAAAAAAGGAAGAAGAAAAAAAAAACAAAAAAAGTCATATGATAAACCTTTAATAATTGATCTTGAAAGAGATTGAATTATATTTGCAATAACAAATTAATGTCCATTAGATAAAAATAAAGATTAAAAATATTTAAATTAAAATATAACATAAATAAGAAAAATAGATCAAAGTCATGAAACATTCTAGACAATTAAATAAGGAGAATTATTGCAAAAGTGACGAAATGAAGATTAATTTAATTCAATTTCCAATACAAAATATTATTGAAGATTAGATTGATTTGACTTTAAAGATTAAAAGATAGAGGAAAGAACATTATCAATACATTTGTTTGGCGATATTGCACATCTTTTCAAATATTTGTGGCACACTTTGTGTATCTTTTCATATTTGGGTTAATTTTATGTCTCTTTTCAATTTGCTAACAATTACACATTCTTTCAATTTTTGTACACTTGTACATTTCTCCTTCTTTTTTAATTGATATTTCCAAAATTAATTATCTAAAAACTAAAACTTCTCTAAGTATAAAAATAATTATATTAAAAAAAGAATTAAAAGGTAATAAGACATTAAAATTATAATAAAAGTATTAAAATTATGTATACCTAAACAGAATATGAGATTGATACCCTTAACTTGATCGAGTTATAAATTAACTTAAACTTTTGAAAAAATTAGATTTCATAATGAAATTAAATTTTGTATTGTTGTTCATGCTATAACATCTTTTAGATCAATTAAGTCAGGATTAATCATGTAAGCAAACTTGCATTTCACATAATGAACAAAAGCAACTAATAAAAAAACAAGATATATTTTATTGATATCAATTTAAAGAAGTGATACATTGAAGCATATTTGATATCAATATCATATATCTCAAAATAAGATAACATAACAACATCAAAGATCTAAAATAAGACAAGTACTTGTAACATAAAAAATATCACAAAGATAAACACATCTGAAAGGAATGACAAAGATAATACACAAGAAGTACATCTAGAAATCTGAGGGCCCCTGGTCTGGAGGAGGAGGAAGGGTGAAGAAAGAAAAATAGCTATTCATCATAGCTATGTTAGTGTTCACAGATTTGAACTGTCCTCAAATCCATCCCATATCTTACTAGTATTGAGCATCCTACTCGTTGAGGTGAGTCTGAATTTGATTAAAGCACTGATCAAAATGACTCTCTAGTCGGTCAAAGAGCTGGACCATCTCATAAAAGTTAGGTCCATGAGCAGGCGCAGGGGCAGGTGTTGGTGCTCCCCCTTCTCCCTCATAATCCTCACTTGTATTATCATCTTTCCCAAAAAGTGCTCGAAATGAAGCATTAGTGAAATAGATAGGCAATTCAAGTAGTGGATCAAAATGAACAAGCTTATACTTCTTCTCTAGGATATAGGTCACTATGTGTCCTAAAGCAATGTTCTTCTTCCTCTTATGAGAGACATGCCCAATTTTAGAAAGGCCATGAATATAATCAAGAATAAGTTTGGCTTCATCTATAAGTTGTCCAGTCATGATAAGATAGGTAACAGTGGATAGAAGATGAGTAATATTAATGCAGTCACCATCTTTAGGAATAATAGAAGTTCTAAGGACATGCTGAATAACCCTTGCATTTTGGTTTAAGGTATAGACCCTAGGCAAATGACTTACTTGTTTAATTCCTCAAAGAACTTTATTTATTTCAGTCCAGTCAAAATCATATGTAGAAATCAAAGTGTGTGCTCTAATCCCTTAAGTTCTTAAGTTTAGAAAGGTTACCAAATCTTCATTTATGATTTCTACCCTTTTCTTTATGACATAAGATCTTGTCCTACTCTCATCCTCACTAAAAGTCATGTTTTCCAAAAAGCAGTGAAAGGTTTTTTTTGTAGGCATGAATCAAGGTCAGGATGATGGCAAATTGAGTGGTGGTGAAAAGAGGCATTACTTGAAAGTAAATATCCTCTTGGAGTAATAGTCTAGAAGGAATAATTTTGACAGAGACAAACCTAAGGAAAGAATCTTCATTTGCCCTAGATAGAAAGTTTTCATCTCCACTCCTGGAAGATGATCCTTTAAGACTCTACCCCGCTTGCTAGAATTGGCCATTACTATGATGAGAAAGATTGGGAGAGGCTATTGAAGTAAATGAAAATGAATTCTAAAGCCCTCCTATTTAAAGAAAAATGATCTTTTGTACTTACAAAAAAGGGTTCATACTGTATAATTTATGATTCGTACATGACGAAATAAATTTTGTATGTATGAACGAATACGTTCGAAATGAAATAACTTTTCATAATCACGCAAGTTATGAAGCATCCTTTCATATAAGGTTTTTGACCATACAATCGTACAAATGAATAGGTGTTTGTCCAGGATGATTGGTTATTTAAGATCGTTTTAAAGATGATTAGGTTCGTCCCCCACATCAAATGACACGTGGTTTGTTTGTACGAACTAAAAGTTTGTATATACTATTAGTTATACTAATTGATTCTACTCGTATAACCGTCTACATGCGTACAGACAAAGTATTGCAGATCATCCGGGATAATATAAATATCATACAGTATGATATGTATTAGAAAATTAAAACTTTATGCAATCAGTCTGAACAACGATCAACATGTTGCAAAATTTGTATGGGACGAAAATAATTTTGTACAATACAAATAAAACACTTAGAAAAATTCACACGATTGATCAGAAATAGGAAATCTGATTTTTGAAAACATTTCAAAATTACACAAAATATAAAATAAAAATAGAAAAACACTTACAGAAACAAGCACATTAAATACAAAAATATAAAATACACAAAGACACATATCAAGTTTGTAGAAAATTTTATTAAGCATTATGATCAAACACACCAAACCTTATTCTTAGTGTGCTAAAAGTATCAAAAGCTAGTGATTTTGTAAAAATATTGAAAGTTGATTTTCACTGGAAATATGGTTCAATTCAATTTTTCATTTAGATATATGATCCCTAATGAAATGACGCCTTATGTATATATGTTTGGTTTTAGAATATTGAATAGGATTTTTTGAAATGCAAATGGCACTAGTGTTATCACAATAAATTATAATTATGCCAATTATAAATCCTAAGTCAATCAACTATTATTTTAACCAAAGAACTTGTGCTACACAACTTCCTAAGGTAATGTATTCAGCTTCACTAGTAGATAGGGCAACGAAATTCAATTTTCTACTAGACCAAGAAAATAAAGAATTTCTTATAAATTGACAAGTTACATATATACTCTTTCTATCAATCCTATAGCTTGTAAAGTCTGAATCTGAATATACAATTATTTCAAATGAAGAGCTAAACTTAGGTACCAAATCCCTAAGTTCTAAGTTCCTAAGAGATATCTCAAAATCCTTTTTTACTACTGTCAAAAGTGATTCTTTTGGATCTGATTGAAATATAGCACACAAATAAATACTAAAAATAATATCAGATTTGCTAGCAGTCAACTAAAGTAAAGATCCAGTTATTCTCCTAAATTTCTTTTGATCAATAGATTTTTTTTGGGCCCTTACCCAATTGAACTGAGGAACTCATAGTTGTACTAATTAGTTTAGCATTATCTATTTCATACTTCTTGAAAATGTCCTCAACATATTTTGAAGTACTAAGAAATGTTCTCTCCTCAATTTGCTTAATGCTAAAACCTAGAAATTAATTTAGATCTCCCATTAGACTCATCTCAAATTCCCAGCTCATTATTTAAGAAAAATCATCACAAAGATTTTCATTTGTTGAACCAAAGATAATAGCATCAACATAAATTTATACAATGAGTATTTCATCTCCCAATTTCTTCAAAAAGAGAGTGGTATCCACACTTCCTTTTTTAAAAGATCTCTCAAATAGGAAAGTTCTCAACCTCTCATACCATGCCCTAGGTGTCTATTTCAATCTATATAATGTCTTTTTCAATTTAAAAATATGATTTAGAAATTTTTAATTTTTAAAACCTGGAGATTGTTTAACATAAACATTCTCTTGAATCACCCCATTTAAAAAGACACTTTTAACATCCATTTAAAATAATTTGAATCTTTTAAAATAGGCAAAGGCTAAGAAAACCCTAATTGCTACAGGGGCAAAAGTCTCCTCAAAATCAATCCTTTCAATCTAATTATATCCCTTAGACACCTATCTAGCCTTATTTCTAATAACAACTCCTAGGTCGTTCATTTTATTTTTGAATACCCACTTAATTTTAATTACACTTTGATCCTTTGGCCTTACAATTAATTCCCAAATATCATTTCTCATAAATTGATTTAATTCTTCTTGCATTGCCAAAATTCAAAATTCATCCAAAAGTACTTGATTTATATTTATGGGTTCTATCATTAAAATAAAGTCATAATTATTGACTTCTTTGCTTAGTCCACGCCTCGTCCTAACACCCTTACTATGTTCACCTAAAATCAATTCCTTATGGTGGTTTTTAGAAAATCTCAAATCTATAGGCAACGAGTTTTCTATCTCCAAATTTTCATTCAAATTTATTTTCTCAATCTTTTGGGAGTTATTTTCTATTTCATTCTCTTCCAAATTTGACTCTGCCAAAATTCCAGATTTATCAAATACAACATGTGTTGTCTCTTCAACTACCAAAGTTCTTTTATTAAATACTCTGCAAGATTTTTCAACATTAGTGTAAAACCCTTAAAAAGCTAATTTTTTTTTAGTGCAGTTCGTCTGTATGAACTGGATTTAGTACTGGACGAACTGAAGAAATTTGTGAAGAAATTTGTCATTTTCGTCTGTACGAACCTGGAGCGTCGGGACGATCCGTCTGTATGAAATCTGTCCAGAGCAATTAGAGTATCCAAAAAAATTCCTTTTTCTAATTTTGGATCAAATTTTTCTAAGGTAGATTTTTTATTATTATATATGAACACCTTATATCTACAAATATACAAATATGAAAAATTATGTGTTCTTCCCTTTTTTGTTTCATTTCGATCAAATGTTTACCCTATTCAGAATATAACATGCAGTGCTAACCGCTTCAGTCCAAAAATATTTAGAAAGTGAATATTCTGCCAACATGGCTCGAGCGGCTTCAATTAACGTTCTGTTCTTTCTTTCAATTATCCCATTCTGCTGAGGGGTTCTAGGTGCAGAAAAATTGTGATCAATTTATTTTTCTTTACAAAAATCCTTAAATTTTTTATTTTCACATTCACCGCCGTGATCACTTTGGATTGTTAAAAACTCACATCCTAGTTTCCTCTAAATCTAAGTTAAAAAATCTCTAAACTCCTCAAATGATTCACTCTTATGATATAAGAATTTAACCCAAGTGAATCTAGAAAAATCAACTACAATCACAAATCTGTATACCTTCCCTCTCAGACTTACAATTCCAACCGGTCTAAAAAGATCCATATGTAAAATCTCCAAAGGTTTACTAGTTCTAAGATCCTTATTGGACTGAAAAGAGGACTTCACATGTTTTCCTAATTGACATACATCACAAAGGTGATCCTTAATAAATTGTAGTTTTGGTATAACTCTAACCTAATCCATTTGGGTAATTTTCCTAAGGTTTTTCAAGCTAGAGTGACAGAGTCTCTTATACCATAATTATAATTCATCAAAAATAATTTTCAAACAAAAAATATTAGGAGATTTAATATAATTTAAATCTAGCATATAAATATTATTTATCCTTAATCCATGCAAAACATATAAATCTTTAGATTTTGTAATAGCAGTTATTTTAGTATCATATGTAGCAGGAAAACTTGTTTGGGTTCTCAAATCAAACATTTGATAGTTTTACAGGAACGCTCTCATACAAGATCTCATGAGAGCATTTGGTACTTAGACAACAGTTGCTCAAAGCATATGATTAGAGATACTAAGCAATTTATATTGCTGAAAGCTAGAAGTGGAAGCAAGGTTACACTTGGAGATAACACCAATAGGAAAGTGGTTGGAACTAATATGATCAAAAACTTGCAAAATTTGTTCATAGAAAATATACTACTTGTAGAAGGCTTGAAGTATAATTTGTTAAGTATAAGTCAGCTTTGTGATAAAATGTACAATATAAATTTTTTTCCCACTAGCTGCATATTAAGCCGGAATGGTAATGATGTTTTGCATAGAAAAAGGGTAAACAATATTTATATGCTAAATTTAATTTGTATTAAATCTTCAAATGCTTTTTATTTGAAAATTTTTTCTAATGATTCATGGTTATGGCATAAGAGACTCTATCATGCTAACATGAAAAACCTTAAAAAATTTACCCAACAGGATTTGGTTAGAGGTATACCGAACCTAGACTTTACTAAGGATCACCTTTGTCGTGCATGTCAATTAGGAAAATAGGTGAACTCCTATTTTTAGCCCAATAAGTATCTTAGAACTAATAAACCTTTGGAGGTTATTCATATGGATCTTTTTGAACCGATTAGCACTTTTAGTCTAGGAGGGAAAGTATACAGATTTATGATTATAGATGATTTCTCAAGATTCATGTGGGTTAAATTTTTATTTCATAAGAGTGAGTCATTTGAGAAATTTAGAGATTTTTTGACTTGGATTCAGAGGAAATTAGGACGTGAGATTTTAATAACTCAAAGTGATCACGGCGGTGAATTGAAAAATGAAAAATTTGAAGATTTTTGTAAAAAAAAAAAGAAATTGATCACAATTTTACTACACCTAGAACCCCTCAGCAGAATGGGATAATCGAAAGAAAGAATAGAATATTAATTGAAGCTACTAGAGCTATATTGGCTGAATATTTACTTCCTAAATATTTTTGGGCTTAAGCGGTTAGAACTGCATGTTATGTTTTGAATAGGGTGAACATAAGGTCTAAATTAAATAAAATACCTTATGAGCTTCTTAAGGGGAGAACACCTAATTTGTCTCATTTGCATGTTTTTGGATGTAAGGTGTTCGTACATAATAATGAAAAATAATCTTTAGAAAAATTTGATCCAAAATCAGATGAAGGATTTTTCTTGGATACTCTAATATTAGAAAATATTATAGAGTATATAACAAAAGAACTTTAATTGTTGAAGAGACCACATATATTGTATTTGATGAATCTGGAATTTTAGGATAGCCAATTTTGGAAGAAGATGATTTGGAAAATAACTACCAAAGAATTGAGAAAATTAATTTAGAAGAAAAATTGGAGATTAAAAACCTGTTACCTAGAGATTTGAGATTTTCTAAAAATCACCCTAATTAAATAATTTTAGACCTAGTAAGGGTGTTAGGACTAGATATGGACAAAGCAAATAAGTCAATCATTCTACTTTTATTTCAATGATAGAACCCACAAATGTAAATCAAGCACTTTAGGATGAATTTTGGATATTAGTAATACAAGAAGAATAAAATCAATTTGTGCGAAATGATATTTAAGAAATTAATTATAAGGCCAAAAGATCAAAGTATAGTTAGAACTAAGTGGGTATTCAAAAATAAAATGAACGACTCATGAGTTGTTGTTAGAAATAAGGCTAGATTGGTGGCTAAGAGGTATAATCAGATTTAAAAGATTGATTTTAAGGAGACTTTATAGCAAGACTTGAAGCAATTAAGATTTTGTTAGCATTTGCTATTTTTGATATTCAAATTATTTTAAATAGATGTTAAAAGTATCTTTTTAAATGGGGCGATATAAGAGGATGTTAATGTTGAACAACCTCTAAGCTTTAAAAATTTTAAATACCTAAATCATATTTTTAAATTAAAAAAGGTATTATATAGATTGAAACATACACCTAGGGCATGGTATGGGAGGTTAAGTACTTTCCTACTTGAGAGATCTTTTGAAAAAAGAAGTGTGGAAACCACTCTCTTTTTGAAGAAATTAGAAGATGATATACTCATTATTCAAATTTATGTTGATGATATCATTTTTGGATCTTCATATAAAAATCTTTATGATGATTTTTCTAAAATAATGAGTAGTGAATTTGAGATGAGTCTAATGGGAAATTTATGTTACTTTCTAGGTTTTAGCATTTAGCAAATTGAGGAGAGAATATTTCTTAGTCAGTCTAAGTATGTTAAGGACATCCTCAAAAAATATGAAATGGATAATGCTAAACTAGTTAGTACACCTATAAGTTCCTCAGTTCAATTAGATAAGGACCCAAAGGGAAAATCTGTTGATTAAAAAAAATTTAGGAAAATTATTATATCTTTACTTTACTTGTTTACTAGCAGACTCGATATTATATTTTGTATTTATTTGTGTGCTAGATTTCAATCAGATACAAAAGAATCACATTTGACAGCAGTAAAAAGGATTTTGAGATATCTCTTGGGAACTCAGAACTTAGAGATTTGGTACCTATTTTTAGCTCATTATCTCTTGGGTTAATAGAAAGAGTACATCTAGGAAATTCTTTAATTTCTTGGTCCAGTAGAAAATTGAATTTCGTAGCCCTATCTACTACATAAGCTGAATACATTGCCTTAGAAAGTTGTGTGGCACAGGTTCTTTAATTGAAATAATAGTTGATTTATTTAGGATTTTCAATAGGTACAATTCCAATTTATTATGATAGCACTAGTGCCATTTGTATCTCAAAAAATTCTATTCAATGCTCTAGAACTAAACATATAGACAAAAGATATCATTTCATTTGGGATCATGTATCCAAAGGAGAAATTGAATTAAAGCATGTTTTTACTGAAAATCAACTTGCAGATATTTTTATAAAACTTCTAGCTTTTGATACTTTTAGCACATTAAGAACAAGGCTTGGTGTGATCGATCTTAATGCTTAATTAAAATTTTTTGAAAACTTGATATGTGTTTTTGTGAGTTTTCATTTTTATTTTCAATATGCTTATTTGTGTAAGTATTTTTCTATTTTTATTTTATGTTTTGTGTGTTTTTGAAATATTTTAAAATATCAAACTTCCTGTTTCTAATAATTTGTGCTGAATTTTTTATGTATTTTATTCATAATGTATGAAATTATTTTCATCTCGTATGAATTCTATAGCACATAAATCATTATTTTGGTCTGATAGTGTAAAGTTTTAATTTTCCAATACATATCATATTGTACGATATTTATTTTATCCCAGTGATTTGTATGCATTTTTCTGTACTAATGTAGACAATTATATTGGAAGAATCAGTTATTATAACTGATCGTACGTAAGAAATTTTACTTCGTACATACGAACCACATGTCATTTCATGTAGGGGATGAACCTAATCATCTTTAAAATGATCTAAAATAACTGTTTATCCCGGATGAACACCTGTTCGTCTATACGATCGTCTGGTCAAAAAGCATGTATGAAAGGATGTTTCATAACTTGGGTGATTATAAAAAGCCATTTTATTTTGAGCATATTCGATCGTACATTCAAAATTATTTTTGTAATGTACGAACCATCTATCGTACTATATGAAACCTTTTTCATACGTATGAATGGTTATTTTTTTTTAAATTGGAGGGCTTTAGAATTCTTTTTCATTCACTTCAATAGCCTCTTCCTATCCTTTTCATCTTAAGAAATGGCCAATTCTAGCAAGCATGGTAGAGTTACTAAGGGATCATCTTCCAAGAGTGGAGACAAAAAATTTCTATGTAGAGCAAATGAGGATTATTTCCTTAGGTTTATCTCTACTAAAATTACTCCTTCTAGACTCATATTTCAAGAAGATATCCATTTTCAAGTAATGATTCTTTTTGCCTCAACCCAATTTGCCTTCATTCTTACTTTAATCTATGCATATAATAAAGAAACATTTCACTACTTCTTAGTAAACATAACTTTTAGTGAGGATCAGAGTAGGATAAGATCATATGTTCTAAAGAAATGGGAAATCATAAAGGAAGATCTAGGAACCTTTCTACATTTAAGAACTCATGGAATTAGAGAACACACCTCTACTTCTAAATCTAATTTTGACTGCTCTGAAATAAACAAAGTTTTTAGAGAGGTTGAACAAGTAGGTCATTTGTCTATGGTATATACCTTAAACCAAAATACAGGGGTCATTCAGCATGTCCTTAGAACTTCAATAATTCCTAAAGCTGGTGACCGCATTAATATTACTCCTCTTCTGTCCACTGTTAACTATCTTATCATGACTGGACAACTAAAAGATGAAGCCCAACTTATTCTTGATTATATTCATGGCCTTTCTGAAATTAGGCATGCATCTCATAAGAGGATGAAGAATATTTCCTTAGGACATCTAGTGACCTATATCTTAGAGAAGAATTATAATCTTATTCATCCTAAGCCTCTACTTGAAATGCCTATCTACTTCACTGATGCTTCATTTCATGCACTTTTTGGGAAATATGACAATACAAGTGAGGATATTGAGGAAGAAGGGGAGCTCCTGCACCTGCACCTGCTCATGGACCTGACTTTTAGGAGATGGTCTAACACTTTGACTAGTTGGAGAGTCATTTTGATCAATATTTTGATCAAATTTAAACTCACCTAAATTAGCAGGATGCATAATACCAACAGGACATGGGTTGGATCCGAGGTCAGTTCAACTCAGTGAACACCAATGCAGCTATGATGAATAGCTATTTCTCTGTGTTCAACTAGTATCCTCCCCCAGACTAGGGCCCTTCAGAGTTCTAGATGTACTTCTTGTGTGTTGTCTATGCCAGTCCTTCGAGATATGTTGATCTTAGTGATGTTTTAGATGCTTTGTGTGCTTGTTTTTATTTAACTTTTATGTTAATTTTTTGTTATCTTAGTATTTTGTTTAGATATCAATTATGCTTTAATGTATTTCATCATTAAATTGATATCAATAAAATGTGTCTTATTTTTTTTAATTGCTTTTGTTCGTTGTGTGAAATATAGGTTTACTTATATATTAATCCTGACTTAATTGATCTAAAACGTGTTATAAAATGAACTACAATATAAAAATTAATTTTATTATGAAATCTATTTTTTTAAAATATAAGTTAATTTATAACTCGATGAAGTTAAGGCTATCAATCTCATGTTCTTTTTAGGCATACATAATTTAAATATTATTATTATAATTTTGATATCTTATTATTTTTTATTTTTCTTTTCAATATAATTATATTTGTACTTTGAGAAGTTTGAGTTTTTAGATTATTAATTTTGGAAAGATCAATTAAAAAAATAGAGAAATGTACAAGTGTACAAAAATCGAAAGAATGTGCAATGATTCGCAAATTGAAAAGATGCACAAAATTAGCCCAAATACAAAAAGATGCACAAAGTGTGTCACAAATTATTGAAAAAGACATGAAATGTCGCTAATTGACTATATTCTTTCCTCTATCATTTAATGTTCAAATTTAAATCAATCTAATATTCAATTATATTTTGTATTGGAAATTGAATTTAACTAATCTTCATTTCATCACTTTTACAATAATTCTCCTTATCTAATTATCTAAAATATTTTATGACCTTGATATATTTTTCTTATCTATGTTATATTTTAATTTAAATATTTTGAATCTTTATTTTTATCTAATGGACATTAATCTTATTATTGCAATTATAATTCAATCTCTTTCAAGATAAATAATTAAAAGTTTCTCATATGACTTCTTTCATTTCAACTTTCCCTTTTTCCTTCTTTTTATTGTTGTCAAAAATGGGGAGAAATATTATTTGTATTTGATTGTTTTGTGTGTTAATGTTGTTTATGTTTGTTTTTTTGGGTGTTTTGTCAATTATGATAAATTAAAAAAAAATAACAATGATTTGTTCTTAAAGAAATTCCCTTATATTCTTACATTTATTCAATTAAGGGGAGTTAAGGATAAATTTAGAGTATTTAATTTTATTCAAATAATGATTGTTTTATCATCATCAAAAAGGAGGAGATTATAGACATAGTTGCCACTTAATTCTTGTCTATTTGATATTCTTGTAACTTGTATGTTTTTTATAATTCCAAATATTATTGCTTTGATTATTATTTCTCCTAACATACTTTGGAAAAATTATTTTGCTCTTGTGTATACTAATATTTTAGGAAAATCATACTCTGGATTATTAAAGACGTCAAATCAAAATCAATTTAGAGTTTATTATAATTGAAGTATGTATTTTCTAATTTATTGAGTCTGAGAGATTGTGATTATAATTGAGTAACTGAGCACACACACATCGGGGGAGAGTTTAGAATTCATATTTTTTAAACTGATTAGATTATATGATATCCATTTATACGGGACAATCTGATCAGTTATTTTCCCCAACGAGTAGTCGAACGAACAAAAAATGATAATTTTTCTAAGTACTAATTGTATTTTATGATCACCATTCATATATGCCTTCCAGAGTGCGAAATGGATAGGTCCCTTCTCGCTCAAAAAAATATGTTTTCTAAGTGTAGATCATACTGTATGATCACAATTCATACATATCTTCCATAGTATGAAATGGATGGGTCCCTTCTAGCTCAAAAATATTTTTTATAAGTATGGATCATAATATATAATCAAAGTTCGTACATGCCTTACAGAGTATGAAATTATGAGGTCTCTTTTTTTCCTGACGCTTCATTCAGATGAATTAGAAAATTTTTATAATTGATCGTGTCAGGCGATGATGTTATCGTATGTATGCCATCCAGAGTACAAAATTGTGGGGTCCCTCTTCATCCCGACGAAGATGAAAATTTTTCTAACTGTTCGTCCTGGACGAACTTGGCTCATACAGAACAATGATCTTGTATGATTTCATTTTGTACTGATTCACATCAATTTTATCGGTAATAATTTTTGAACTAGTCATACGTATGAAATCCAATAGTACTATACGACCGTGTTCGCTCAAAATTAAAAAATTCAGTTTTCTGGAATGTTTTTTTGTGTCTTTTGTATAAAAGTTCCACTAAAAACTGACATGAAAAGTATTGTCTTCATGATTTTTCAAGACCAATTGAAAGAGAGAGTGTGACAGAGTGTTTGAGAGAGATTTCTTGAGAGTGGAGTGTAAAGGGTTCACAAGGTTACTCAAAGGTAAAGATCTCTTTGTAATTTTGGTTATCACTCTTCCTCTTATTTTTCTAGATTGCTAGTGTGAAGATCTTTGAAGAAGATCTGTTACTCTGCCGACCCTTGGATGGTGTGAAAGGATGAAGGTTCTCTGCTTACACTTGGAGGGTGTGAAAGGATGAAGGTACTTTGCCTATGCTTGGAGGGTATTAAAGGATGACAGTTCTCTAGCGACACTTGGAGAGAGTGAAAGGACGATGGTTCTCTGTCACACTGGGGATTGTTGGAAGAGTGTTTTTTGTAAAGGATTCCCTGCCTTACTGTGGGGGCAAAAGGAGAGTCACTTTGGTAATAGTGCAATACCTGAAGAGGGAGTCTTCAAGGAGTGGATGTAGGTCATGTTTGACCGAACCACTATAAATATTTGTGTCATTTGAATTTCTATATTTACTTACTCCAAATTATTTTTTTATAGTTAAAAAGGTATTTTGAAACTTTAATTAACTTGCTTTGATAATAAACGGCTTTCACTTTTTAAATAAAAGAGAATTTTTTAAATTACCAATTCACCCCCCCCCCTTCTTGCTTAGCCTTGGGACATTAGTTTAGGTTTATTAACCTAATCAATATTCAACAAGTTCTAGAAGTCCTTTCCTATTAATCATACATCTACAAAGTCTAAATCAAAATATCCTATAATTTTAAAAGAGGCGCTATGCCTAGGATATCAGATTCCTAAGTTTTATTTTCCTAAGAGATATCTAAGGATTCTCTTAACAACAGTCAAAAGGGTTTCTTTTAAATTAACTTGAAATCTAGCACAAAGATAAATATTAAACATAATATCAGATATGCTAGTAGTCAAGTAAAGAAGTGATCCAATTATTCCTCTGTATTTCTTCTGATTAATTGATTTTCCATTTGATTCCGTATGTAACTAAACTGTAGAGTTCATGGGAGTGTTTATTGCCTTGGCTTTTTCCATTTCATATCTCTTAAGGAAGTCCTTAATGTATTTTAATTGAGTAAGGAAAATTCTATCATCCTTTTGCCTTACACTAAATCTAAGAAAATAATTCTATTCTCCCACCATACTCATCTCAAACACTTTACTCATTATTTCAAAAAATTCATCGCAAAGCTTATTATCATAGGATCCAAATAGATTATTATAAGCATAGATTTGGATAATGAGAAGTTCTTTATTTTACTTTTTTTAGAAAAAGGTGGTGCAAGGCTTGCCTTAATAAAGGTTCTATCCAGTAGAAATGTGTATAGCCTTTCATTCCATACTCTAGGTGCTTGTTTTACTCCATATAAAGCCTTCTTTAATTTGAGCACATGATTGAGAAATTATAAATTTCCAAAACTTGGGGGTTGTTTAATATACAAATATTCTTTTATTACCTCATTTAATAAGGAACATTTAATATCTATTTGATATAATTTGAATCCCTTAAAGCAGACAAAAGCTAGTAGCACCCTTAAATCTTCTAGTCTAACTATATGTGAAAAGGTTATTTAAAATCAATCCATTCTATCTAATTGTATCACTTAGCCACTAATCTTGTTTTATTTCTAACCACTACACTAGAATCATTCATTTTATTTTATAAAACCCATTTTGTTCAAACAATACTCTAATCCTTAGGTTTTTTAACTAGTTTACAAACATCATTTCATATCAAATTAATTTTGCTCTTCTTACATGTCTAGGATCTATAATTCATCAAATAGCACTTGATTTATATTTTTGGGTTCAATTATTGAGATAAAGTGGTTAACTTCTTTTCTAATTCCATGCCTAGTTTTAACACCTTCAGATAAGTCTCCTCATATAACTTCTTTAGGATGACTTAAAGAATATAGCCATTCTCTAGGCAGAAAATTCTTATATTCTACCCCTTCTTCCATATTTGTAGATTCTACTCTTTGGGTGACTTCAACTACTTCTTCTTCTACCCTATAGACCCTCTAGAATTACTAGATTCATCAAAAACTGCATGAGTGGTTTCCTTTATCACTAGTGTCCTTTTATTGAAAACTCTAAAGGATTTTCCAATATTTAAGTATCATTAGAAGACTCTTTCATCAAATTTGGAATCAAACTTTCCTAGTAGATATTTCTCATTGTTTAGAATGAACACTTCACATCCAATGACATGAAGGTGAGAGAGGTTGGGTGCCTACCCTTAAGAATTTTATAGGGTGTCTTGTTTATCTTGGATCTAACATTAACCCTATTCAAAACATATCAAGCTGTTTATTACTTCTGCCCATAAATATTTAGGAATATAGTATTCAGCTAACATGGCTCTAGTAGCTTCTACTAAGGTCATATTTTTTCTTTTAGCCAGCCAGCCCATTCTATTAAGGGGTTTTAGGAGCTAAACAGTTGTCATCTATCCCTTGCTCCTTACAACAAGACACAAATTTCTCATTTTCAAATTCTCCACCATGATCATTATGAATGATCAGAATTTTATAGCTTAGCCTTCTCTGAATCCAAGTGAAGAATATCCTGAACTCCTCGAATTATTGACTTTTATGAGATAAGAATCTAATAAATGTAAACCTCTAGTAATCATCAACAATCACATATCCAAAGACTTCCCTCCTAAACTTGTAGTGCTAACGGGTCCAAAGAGATCCATGTGAATGACTTCTAATAGTTTGCTAGTGTTAATGTCCTTAATTGAGTGGAAGGAGGATTTGACTTATTTCCTAACTAATAGGCATCACACAGGTGGTTCATAGTAAATTCTAGTTTCAATATGCCTCTTACTAAATCCTTTTGGGTGTTTTTTTAGGATTTCTCATAGTTGGATGACATACTCCCCTATGACATAACTAAGATTCATTTGCAATTATTTTTAGGTAAGGAAAAGTAACAGATTCAATGCAATTTAGATCAAGCAAATAAATATTGTTAATTCTTTTTCCTTATAAAATAATATTTTCATTTAAGCTAATTATGTAGGCGGTAGCTAAAAATTTTATGTTGAAGCCTTTATCACAAAATTGGCAAATGTTGAGCAAATTATATTTTAAGCCATATACAAATAAAACATTTTTTAATAATAAATTTTTTTAGTTATGATATATGCATGATCTAACTACCTTCCAAGTGTTATTATCTCTATGTGTACCTAGCCCCCTGCCCTGGCCTCTAGCATGATAGATTACTTTATATCTCCATTCTTATGCCTTGAACATCTACTGTCTAGGTACCATATGCTCTCATAGGCCTTTTTGTGAGAGAATCCCTATAAAGTCATCAGTTATTAGATTTGGGAACCCATCCACCTTATATATTGATGGATAAAATGCTTGCATGCTATGCAGTGATTTATATAGTTTTGGCTTTCACACTAAATGTTTTCTATGATAGATAGTGCAAGTGTGGGATATATGCTCTGGCATGCCACAATAAAAACACCTAACTTTTAGGAATGAATTCACTTATCTATATGGGTTTTGGTGCTTCTTCCATGGTTTAAATGATTATGCTGTGGTGATGGTTTGTGAAATTCTGCAAGTGTAAGTGATGTTTTATTTTCTTTTAAAACTGTTAATTCCACTTATAAAATTTTGTTTGCACTTTTAAGAATTGAATTATCAATTTTTAATGCATGCTCCCCTATCATTAGTTTCATCTAAACATGCCTTTAATTCTTTAAATTAATTTTCTAAATTAATATGAGTTGTTTTCAAGGAATCAAGCTCAGTAGTTAAATCAAGACGCCTTTTATTTAAGGTATCAAATTCATCAAGCAAGATCATATGATTTTTATCTAGTGTAGAGTGATCTTTCTTGAGGTATTCATGCTATTTTTCAAGTTTAAAAAATTAGAATTGAGGATTGCATACATTTTCTTGAGCTTTCTATATGCAATATGTAGTTTTTAAAAAACTTCACATAATTCTTCTCTCATTTGAAGCTCTCTGGTGACAAAATCGATGGAAGATAGAACCCTATTCCACCTCCATTATTTGAAATCTTATTCTAGTGATCCTTCGACCTTAGTGTCTTCATCACATCTATTACTAAACTCTCAAAGATTAAAACTAACCCTTAAACACTCGCTAAGATAGCTTGTATGGAGGTATTTCTCAAATCCTAAGTATTAGGTTCTTAAATAACCTCCTAAACATTAAATGAAAAGCACAAAAAAAATCCCCCACCCTTTCTTCAATCATATAATCTCTGTTTAAAATATCGTACCATTCGAGTATAAGATCTTTTTTAAAACCTAGGGTTTCGATGATTTGTTCGAGGAAGTGAAACTAGGGAAATTCAATCTCTTTTTCATGATTGAATGATCACAATTTTGCCACTTATCCACTCCATCTTGCCCTTTAAATAGATAGAACCACAGGGCCAACCTGGTCATCGGATTTGTTTCACACATGATTGAATTATTTGCATTGTGGCTGCATTGGTTAACTATGCTGACTCAGCTGACCTTTCTTCTTTGATCAAGCCAATCATATATAATCATGTGTAAAGGCCTTACATAGTTAGCACCGACGCGTCCTATTGTTTTAAAATTAATAATACTCAATACAAATATATCTAAACTTAAAAAAATTATAATAAATCCAATACTTAACCAAATTTTACAAATTATGCCTATATGGATTCAAAATGAAAATTCTTATATTTTAACAATAAAATTGAGCCCATATGATGAATATCTAGGAGTAATTTTACATAATGTTTTTATCTAATTTCATTAAATGCTCCTTAAATATTCATCTAAATAAGCTAAAAATTGATTGAGATAAATTAGGGGTTATTTATGATATCCAGTAATTTATTTGGCCCTTGGAGAATCATGTAATCTCTGTAATCTAATTTGTATAGTTTTGAGACATAATTTTGACTCAATACTTTGAAAATGTATTACATTCAATCCACATAGAATTAGGGTCTAATTTTTTCGTAGCATGTTTATCTTGTTACAAGGTTAGATATATTGATCTGCAAACTTATTTGAACACTAAAGATACATAAGAAAAATAATTAAGGAGATTGTCTAGAAAACTTAGAAAAATTTAAGGAAATTCCACATGTATCTAATAAGGGTGAAACTCAAACCTAATAAACTTATTGATATACACACCCTGAGAATAAATTTAACATTAATTTGAATTCATTTTGCCCTTCAATTCAACAAACCTAAAATAAACCCCTATTTAAGGGCTCAGTTTTTTTTAAAAATATAATAAATAATTCAAAACTCACAAAAAAAATATAAACTAAGCTTTAATAAATTCTAAATCGTTTCTAGAAATAATAAAAATTAAAACCTTACTTCAATTTAGATTAAAATTTAATTAATATTAAAAAAATAATATTCAACTAACTCTTAATTAAATAATTATTAAATTAAATCATAAAAAAATAAATATTCACCATATTATTTCAATTTTTTATGGATTATTCTATTGGTTAGTCCTAACCTATGACCTTAATCCCTCGACCATTTGAGTTAATTTGGTTACTTAATTAAACACCCTAAATTTTTATGTAAATAAAAAGCTTTAAATAGTTTGTTAAATATTTAAAAATTAATTAAAATGAATTTTTTTAATAAATACAACTCAAATTAATAAAATAAATAAAATAAAATAAAATAAAGTAATTCTTTAATCAAACTTTAATAAATTAAAGGGCCTTTATACATCTTGAATAATTCCTTTTGAAGGGCATATATGTGTTGGTTTGATCAGGTATTCTCTACTCTCTTTATAAATCATTAAGAAAGTTCAAGAACTCTATGCAACCAATCCAATCAATTATGAGGGAATGGTAGCAATAGAATTATGAGGCTTAGGACTTGGGTTATTGGCTTTTGTAGTTTGAAGTCACAAACTTATATGATTTCTAAAAATTAAATAATAAACTTTAAAATATTAAAGAATACATAATAAAATACTAAATAATTTATTTTTAAATTTAAACTAAAAATTCCCTTATAGTCTATAATAAATAAATCCCATTAAACAAAGTAACATAAATAATAAATCCGTTGGATATATCAAAGCCACATAGCCTCCTTCACACACTATAGATGGTTTGCTATGACAACCAACTCTATCCTAGGATAGGATGGTGGTTTGGTTTGAATTACTTGTGGAGTGTCTTGCCTAAAGGGTACTCATGTTTGATTTATTTATTCTTTGTACTCTGGATGCCATATTTACTTTATATTGGTGCACATTTTGAGTAGGCACTTAGTCCATTTTATTTTTCTATACATACTTGTACACCATTATGCATTGCAATTTTATATACTGCTCTTTTTATTACTAAAAAACTAGAATGTACTTAGGTAATGATGTAAATAAAGGAAAATGTAAATGTAAATATTTTATATGTTTTGTATAGCTAGATTAAGTTGTACAATATAAAGAGTTGTAAGATTTTTAAAAATGATTATTCATATATACATATTTCAAAAGGAAATGATTATTCTTCCTTTGAAGTTCATTACTTTTAGAATTATATAGAAGAACCAACAACCAGAAGATTCCAAGTAGAAATAAATTTTCATATTTTAATCTACATTTATATAAAAGTGAAAATTGAAACTTATTATTAGAGGGGCCTAATCACCTTTACTTTATAGCAGACGTGGGGTTGTACTCTAAAAATTTTCAATGATTAAAAATTTTATTTATACATTGTTCTTCATAAATCATTTCATTATATGAGAATTTACATATTGTAGCCTCCTTAAATTATAATTGCTTGAATTCACAGATAGAGCCTACAAATCCTTGATGTATATAGTGATTATTTATGTTTAGTATTCTTAGTTGACAACTTACTCTAAGCCAATGTAAGTCTAGAATGTATACAATCATCTATCTCTATATATATTTATGTTGCAACTTAGTTTTCATAACTATATTTTCATATCATATGTATTTTTAATAATTCTAAATATTATTGTTTTGATTACTGTTTCTCCTAACATATATTGGATATATTAGTTTTGTTTTTTGTGTATACTAATATTTCAAAAAAATCATACTCCAGACTATTGAAGACTTTAGTCATATTAGATTATGATTTATTGTAAGTGGAGTCTGCATTTTACACTTTTATTGATTCTGAGAGAGTGAGATTATAATTGCGTAACTGTACACATATACTTGGGGAGAGTTAGAACTTGTAAATTTTTAAACTAATCGTATTGTATGATTTCTAATTATACAGGATGATTTGTCCAATTAGTTCCTCCAATAAGAAATTAATTAAATCATGGACAAAATTTTTTTTAAGTATTATTCATACTAGATGATCTTGACTTCGTACAGATGACGTACAGAGTACGAAATTGATGCAAACATTTTTATCTATATGAACAGGTGAATTTTTTGAATTATTCATCCTGGATGATCTTGACATTGTAAAGATGGCGTCCATAGTACAAAGTTGATGCAAACATTTTTGTCCATACGTATATATAAATTGTTTAAATTGTTCATCCATGATGATCTTGACTTCATACTGTATGATGTGCATGTACAAAAATATTTCATACAGGATCGTATGAGTAAACTTTGAACTGTTTGTACATATGATTGTCGATCATATTGTATGATCGAGGACGATCAAAATTAAAATTTTCAGTTTTCTATATGATTTTTTTATGTCTTTCATATATAAGGTCCTAAAAGTTGACTATGGGTGTATTCTTCTTCATTTTTCTAGAGAGAAAATATGTGAGAGTGATTTAGGAGAGTGTTTGAGAGAGATTTCTTATAAATTAAGAATGTGAAGGGTTCACAAGGTTACTCAAAGGTGAAGACACTTGAGGGAACACTCGAGGGAGAATTTCTTTGTATTTTTTTTGTAAATATCTTCCTTACTTCTTTGAAGACACTCGAGGGATGATCTTTAAAGAAGATCTGGTTCTCTGCAGATGCTAGGAAGGTGTGAAAGATCACTATTACTCTACTGATATTAGAAGCGTGTAAAAGGATGTCGGTTATCTGCCGACACTTAGAGAGTGTAAAAGGACATCTGTTCTCTTCTGACACTTGAAGAGTGTGGAAGGATGATGGTCCTTTGCCGATACTTGGAGGGGTTTGAAAGGATGATAGTATTATGCCACACCAGGCATTAGTGGAAGGAGGGTAATTGTAAAGGCTTCTTCACCTTGCTGTGGGAGCAAAAGGAGAGTCACTTTGGTAATACTGAAATACTTGAAAAGGGAGTCTTCATGGAGTGGGCATAGTTCTCGTTGGACCTTACCACTATAAATCTTTATATTCTTTTTATTTTTTAGCATTTTTATTTTATGTAATTTAAATTTTGTGGTTGAAAACATTTTATTTTGTTAAAACTTAAATTATGCAAATAATTTTATAAAAAAAATTTCTTCAAGAACACATTTTTATATTATCAATTCACCTCCTCTTAGTTAGCCTTGGAATAATTACGTTAGGTCTAATAATCTATTTGGACTTTCAAGTGCTATCAGAGCCTTATTTCAAAAATTAAGGTTTAAAAAACTTGTCGAAAATGATCATGGCTACTTTTGAAAATCGTAACACACCTAAAAGGTATTTGATCACTAGACCCCCATTGTTTGACGATATTCCTTTCAATTTTTTGAAAACAAGAATGTCTACTTTTCTTCAATCGCTTAATTATTGTATGTGTATTTTAGTACAAGAAGGATACACTAGGCCAACTAGACTTATAGATGGCATTAGAACTGAAGCACCATTTGCTTACTGGACTGTAAAAGAACTAGCTCAGTTAAATGCAAAATGTTTGAATAATTTTTTTTGTGCACTTATATCTAAAGATTATATGTGAGTTTCTACCTGTAAAGGTGAAAAAGAAAATCAGGATAGACTTTGTATCCAATATGAAGGGACTAATAAAGTGAAACAATCTAGATTAAATATTTTGTTGTATGATTATAAACTATTTTGTATGAAGCCAAATGAATCAATCACTGACATGTACACTCATTTCACTCAAATAGTCATCTTATTGCATAATTTAGGTAGAGAGTTAACGAATAAAGAAAAAGTGAATAAAATACTTTGTTATTTGCCTACTAGTTATAATGCAAAAATAATTGATTATTATAGAGTCTAAGGATTTAACTATTTATTCTATTGACAATCTTTTTGGATCACTAATTACCTACGAGGAAGGAGTGACTCAAAGACTGATTGATGCAGGTGAGAAGTGAAAGGAAAATAATATAGCATTGAAAGTGGATGACTTAGAGAGTAATCAGTCTCAGCCTAAGGATGAAGATGATATTACCTTGATGATTAGACAGTTCAGGAGTTTTCTAAAGAGGAAGCAAAAGGAAATGCCAGCAGTGGAATAAAGGTAAGTTCCATAAAAATGTTAAAGTTTCTAACGATTTTATTTACTATGAATGTAAGAAACTTGGACATATTAAACCAAAAATAGAAAAGTTTGATGAATTGAAAAAATAACATGAAATATTAAAAACATCCCACACTGAACTTGAAAAGGATTTTAAAAATTTTATGAATGAATCTGATAATAGAGAGCATTATTTGAAAGCTAACAATGCTGTGTTAGAAAGTTTAAACTCATTTTTTAAAGCCCAATTAAATGCACTTGAGAAAAATAGGATTCCACCTACGCCTGAATAATTATTTAATACTGATAAAAAGATAAAAAATTTAAAATCTAGGAAAAGAAAAGTTTAGTTACATAAATTGAAAAATCCTTAAATATTTTTCTTGTGGTATGATTGGTCACATATCTCATACTTGCACTATTCATAATAAATCATATCATACATACATCTAGTTTAATTCTACTAAAAGGAGAACCCAAACTTGTTTGGGTTCCTAAGACTAACATTTGATAATCTTGTAGAAACTCTCTTATATAAGATCTTGTGAGAGCATTTGGTACATTGACAGTAGATGTTCGAATCATATGACTAGAGACACCATATAATTTATATCACTGGAAGCCGGGAATGGAGGCATGGTTATACTAGAAGATAATACCACTAAAAAAGTGGTTGGCACAAGTATGATTGGAAACTTGAACAATTTATTCATTTAGAATATTTTACTTATAGAAGGTTTAAAGCATAATTTTTTGAGTATTAGTCAACTATGTGATAAGGATTATAGTGTTAAGTTTTTTCTCACTAGCTATATATTAAGTCAAAATGGAAATAATGTATTGCATGAAATTAGGGTAAATAATGTGTACATCCTAGATTTGAATTATATTAAATCTCCTAATGCTTTTTATCTAAAAATATTTTTTAATGAATCATGGCTATGGCATAGGAGGCTTTGTCATGCTACTATGAAAAATTTTAGAAAAATTATTAAAAAAGAACTATTTAAAGGAATACTAAAACTAGACTATACTAAGGATCACCTATGTGATGCATGTCAACTAAGAAAATAGGTGAAGTCCTCCTTTCATTTCATTAAGGATCTTAGAACTAGCAAACCTTCAAAATTATTTCACATGGATCTTTTTGGACCAGTTAGCACTGTAAGTCTAGGAGGTAAGTTTTATGGATTTGTGATTGTTGATGATTTTTTAAGATTCACTTGGATTAAATTTTTATTTCATAAGAGTAAATAATTTGAGGAATTTATAAATTTGTGCACTTTGATTCAAAAAAAAAAATAGGATGTGAAATTTTAACAATTCAAAGTGATCATGGAGGTGAATTTAAAAATAAAAAAATTAAAGATTTTTATAAAGAAAAAAGAATTTGTCACAATTTTTTAGCACCTAGGATCCCTCAATAGAATAAGGCACTGGAGAGAAAGAATAAAACATTAATTGAAGTCACTAGAGCTATGTTGGTAGAATAGTCACTTTCAAAATATTTTTGGACTGAAGCGGTTAGTACATCTTATTATATTCTGAATAGGGTGAACATTAAATCCAAATTGAACAAGACACTCAATAAGCTTCTTAAGGGTAGAACACAAAATTTTTTACATTTGTATATTTTTTGATGTAATGTGTTCATGCATAATAATAAAAAAACTCTTTTAGAAAAATTTAATCTAAAATCTAATGAATAATTTTTTCTTGGATACTCTAGTGTTGAAAAATATTATAGAGTTTTTAACAAGATGATTATAGTTGTTGAAGAGACCATACATGTTGTGTTTGATGAGTCTGGCATTTTGGAAGAGTCAAAGTTTGAAGAGGATCAAATTGAAAATAACTCCCAAAGAATAAAAAAGATTGATTTAGAGAAAATGTGGAAATAGAAAACTCTTTGCCTGGAGAATTAAAATTTTCTAAGAATCATCATAAGAAATTGATTTTAGGTGAACCTAGTGAGGGTGATAGGACTAGGCATCGACTTAGCAAAGGGTGAATCATTCTACTTTTATTTTAATAGTTGAACTCATAAATATAAATCATGCACATTAGAATGGATTTTAGATTTTGGCCATACAAGAAGAATTGAATCAATTTGTAAGAAATGATATTTGGGAATTAATTGAAAGGCTTATGTACCAAACTGTTGTTGGAACTAAGTTGGTGTTCAAAAATAAAATAAACGATTTAGAAGTTATGATTAGAAATAAGGTTAGATTGGTATCTAAGGGGTATAATAAAAAAAAAGGATTAATTTTGAAGATACTTTTTTTCCTGTAGTAAGACTTGAAGCAATTAGGGTTTTATTAGCCTTTATCTATTTTAAAGGTTTTAAATTATTTCAAATAGATATCAAAAGTGACTTTTTGAATGGGCGTAATATAAGAGGATGTTTATGTTGAGTAATCTCCAGGTTTTGAAAATTTTAAATTCCCTAATCACGTGTTTAAATTGAAAAAGGTATTATATGGACTGAAATATGCACCTAGGGCTTAGTATGAAAGGTTAAACATGTTTCAATTAGAGAGATCTTTGTTGAAGGAATTCTGAATACCACTCTCTTTTTGAAAAAATTAAGAGATGATATACTCATTATTCAAATATATGTTGATGACATTATTTTTGGATCTATAATAAAAATCTTTGTGATGATTTTTCAAAAATAATGAGTACTAAATTTGAGATGAGTTTAATAAGAGATTTGAGTTATTTTCTTGATTTTAGTATTAAGAAAAATAAGGAGATAACTTTTCTTAATCAGTCGAAGTATATTAAGGACATTATCAAGAATATGAAATTAATAATGCTAAACCAGTAACTACACTATTGAGTTCCTCAGTATAGTTAGATAAGGACCCAAATGGAAAATTTGTTGATCTAAAGAAATTTAGTGATATAATTGAATCATTGCTTTATTTGATAGATAGCAGATCATATATAATATTTAGTATTTATTTATGTGTTAGATTTTATTCTGATTCAAAAGAATCACATTTAATAGTAGTAAAAAAGATTTTGAGATATCTTTTGGGAACTCAAAACATAGGGATTTGATATCTTAAGCACAACTTTTCATTTGAAATTATTAGATATACTGATTCAGACTTTATAGGTTATAGGTTGATTGAAAGAGTATATTTGGAACTTAACAATTTATAGGAAATTCCTCAGTTTCTTAGTCTAATATGAAATATAATTCAGTAACCCTATCTACTATTGAAGTTAAATATATTGCCTTAGATAGTTGTGTGGCACACGTACTTTGGTTGAAATAAAAAATTAATTGATTTAGGATTTTTAATAGGCATAATTATAATTTATTGTGATAATACATAACCAAGGAAGATTTAAGGAACTATCTTTATTTGAGAACCAAGGGGATTCGAGCCCACACTTTAACCTCTAGAGATGATTATGACTGGTCTGAAATTAAATAAGTTCTTAGAGGTGTTTCCTTAGCATTTGGATCATCCAACATGTCTTAAGAACATTGATTATTCCTAAGGCTAGTGATCGAATAAATATGACTCCACTTTTGTCCAATATCACATATCTTATTATTACTGAAAACCCATTTGATAGAGCCTAACTCATTATGAATTACATGTATAACCTTTCTAAAATTAGACTTCCACACTATAAAAGGTGGAAAAATGTGCCTTTAGGATATTTAGTTGCCTATATCTTTCATAAGAAGTACAATCTCATTCTTCCTGATCCTCCCACTAAACTACCAATTTACTTTACGAATGCTTCTTTTTTATTACTATTTGGGAGAGATTAGAGTTCTAGTGATGATATTGAGGGAGAAGGGGGAGCACTTGCATCTATAACCGATCAAAATTACTTTCAGGAAATTGTTCAGTGGTTTGATTATTTAGAGACTCATTTTGATCAACGCTTTGATCTAATTGAGACTCACCTAAATCAATAGGATGTAAGATATCATGAGGACAGGGTTGGATCTGTGGTCAATTCAACACGGTCAATATGAATATAGCTATGATGAATAGCTATTTTTTAGTGTTCAATTAGCCTCCTCCTCCAAATCAGGGCCCCTTTGAATTCTAGATGTACATCATTATTTTTCTTTCTACCGAGCTTTTGAGAGTGATGGTATGATGTTTTTTTAATATTTGTTGTGTTTGTTATATATTGTTAAGTTTTAATGTGATGATGTTGTGAATTATTCAAGTTAATATCAGTTGAAATGAATGTATGTAATCCTTACAATATCAATGAAAAATGCCATGTTTTGATGACATGTTTTATTTCTTGGTTCTTAAAATGTTATTATCTCAATTATGAAAAACCTTTTGAAATTGATCTAAAATGACCAATAAATTAAATTATTTTATTTTACAAATTAATTTCCTTACAAAATCTAATTTTTTAAAAATTTAAATTAAATTATAACTCGATTTAGATAAAGAGATTAATTTTATGTTCTTTTAGGCAAACATAACTAGAATATCATTGTTGCAAGATTGATATCTTATTATTTTTTATTTCTTTTTCAATATGCTTATTTTTGTTATTAGTGAAATTTGAATTTAGATTACTAATATTGGAAAGACCCAAAAAGTAAATCAAAAGAAATACACAATGTGTGCAAAAATTGAAAGAATGCGCATTGATTCACAAAGTGAAAAGAGGCATAAAATTAGCCCAAATAGAAAAAGATGCATAAAGTGTGCCACAAATATTTGAAAAGATGTGCAATGTCATCAAATTAAAATTTATTATTAATTTCTTTCCTCTATCATTCAATCTCTAATCCAACTATCTAATTAACAATTATATTTTATATTGAATTTAAAGTTAACTAATCTTCATTTCATCATTTTTGCAGTAATCATTTTTATTTAATTTGTCTAGCATGAATTATGACTTTGATTGACTTTTCTTATCTTAGTTGTTTTTTATTTAAAATTTTGAATTTTTCTTTTTTAGTATTATTGAATAAATATTGTATTTGCAATTGATTTAAAACTATTTTCTAGATCAATTCTTTTTGTTTATCTATTGAAACCTTTCATTTCAAGTTCTACTCTTTTTTGTTATTACCAAAAGGGGGAGTAATAATATTATTTGATTAATGTTTGTTATTTGATGTGTGTTGTGTATATTTTATGTATATATTTTGAATGCATGAATACATGTGAATTTTTTATGTATTTTGTGTTCTTTTTTTTTTGTTCAAATTGTTTTTTATTTGTTGTCTTTTCTTTTTTTGGGTTTAGGGTTTTTGATCTTCATGAAAATCCCTATATTTACATTGGTCATTCATTTAGGGGGACTTAGGAGAAAGTTTTACTTTAAATGTTAACTCAAACAATAATTGTTTTGTCATCATAAAAAAGGGGGAGATTATTGCAACTTAGTTTTCATAACTATATTTTCATATCATATGTGTTTTTGATGATTTTAAATATTATTATTTTGATTATTATTTTTCCTAACATATATTAGATATATTTATTTTATTGTTTATGTGTACTAACATTTCAGAAAAATCATACTCCACACTGTTGAAGACTTCAAGTCAGATTAGATTAAGGTTTATTATAAATGGAGTACGTTTGTATTTTACACTTAATTGAGTTCGAAAGAGTGATATTGTAATTAGGTAACTGTGCACATACACATTAGGGGAGAGTTAGAACTTGTAAATTTTTAAACTAATTGTACTTTATGATCTCTAATCTCACGGGACCATTTGACCAATTAGTTCCTCCGGTACGTAATTAATTAAATTATGGATGAAAAAATTTCTATGTATTGTTTGTACTGGATGATCTTAACTTTGTACAGACGACATTTATAGTATAAAATTGATGCAGACATTTTCATCCATATGAATAGGTAAATTTTTTGAATTATTCATCCGAGATGATCTTAACTTCGTATAGACGATGTCTAGAGTATGAAATTGACGCGAAAATTTTCACCCATATGAATAGGCAAATTTTTTGAATTGTTCATCCAGGACGATCTTGAATTCGCACAGATGACATCCAAAGTATGAATTTGTTGCGAACATTTTCGTCTAAACGAACAAGTAAATTTTCTTAATTTTTCATCCTAGACTATCTTGAATTCATGCTGTACGATGTGTATATATGAAAAAGTTTCATACATAATCATACGAGAAAACTTTGAACTATTCGTATGTACGATCGTCGATCGTACTGTTCGATCATGGACGATTAAAATTAATATTTTCAGTTTTCCGAACAATTTTTTTGTGTCTTTCATATACAAGGTCCTAAAAACTGACTATGAACGTATTCTTCTTTGTTTTTCTAGAGAGAAAAAGTGTGAGAGTGATTTGGGAGAGTGTTTGAGAAAGATTTATCACAAATTAAGAGTGTGAAGTGTTCTCAAGGTTACTCAAAGGTGAGAATCTCTTTATATTTGTTGCAAATCTCTTCCTTACTTATTTGAAGAAGCTCGAGGGAAGATCATTGAAGAAGAGCCAGTTCTCTGTTAAGACTAGAAGAATGTGAAAGGATATCGGTACTCTACCGATTGAGGAGGGTGTGAAAGGACCCCGGTTCTCTACTGATACTTGGAGAGTGTGAAAGGATGCTGGTTCTCTATCGACATTTGGAGAGTGTGAAAGGATGATGGTACTCTGCTGACACTTAGAGGGGGTAAAAGAACGATGGTACTCTGCTGCACTGGGGATTGGTGGAAGAGAGGATAATTGTAAAAGCTTCTCCGCCTTGTTGTGGGAGAAAAAGGAGAGTCGCTTTGGTAATAGTGCAATACCTAAAGAGAGAGTCTTAAGGGATTGAAGATAGGTCTAGTTACCGAGCCACTATAAATCTTTTTGTTTTTTTTTTTAATTTTTCATCATTTTTATTTTATGCAATTTTAATTTTGTGGTTGAAAAAGTTTTATTTGGTTAAAACTTAAATTGGGCAAATAACTTTATAAACAATTTTTATTCAAGAGAAAATTTTTAAATTACTAATCCACTCCCCCTCTTGGTTAGCCTTGGGACAATTGCGCTAGGTCTAACAACCTATATGGACTTTCACTTTCCTACTCTATCATTATAAGAAATTCAAATCCAACTTCATAATTTATAATATAAAGCCTGTGTATTGATATCTTAATAGCCCAAACCATTTTGTAAATCTATATGAATTTGAAAATCTTTATTCTGTATTAAAATTGAGAGAATTCTCTTAGGATATATAATTAACTATAGAGGTTTGCCCTTATAGGAAGTCTAGAATTTAGAATTAAAATAAATCCTACCTTACTTCCTTTCTAATATAGGAGAAAGATATGAGGATGCAAACCTATCTTTAAATATTAATTTAATTTTATAATCAATGGATAAGTGAATATTCTTTTTACCCTTAAGGTTAGTTGAACATCTCTTATATATTTTATTATAAAAATAAAGTGATCAATTTAATTTCATAAATTATAGTTTCTCTCCTTAAATCGATAGTGAAATATTAGTCTATCTTTTGGGATAGTATAATATTTATCTATGCAGGTTTGACTAGTAAAATTATATTTAAAGCAAATCATATGGTAAACGAAATGAAAAATAAAAGTTAAAGAAAAAAATTTGTCCACAACAAGAAGTAACAACTTTTTAAATGAATGTCACCAGACTTATGTAGTGGTGGGAGAACAATAGTCAGGATATGGTGGTTGAACAGTGATGGTCTAATAGTGGAGATATGACATCTCAGGTTTAGCATTTGGTTCAACCTATTCTGACCTGAATTGAAAAAGGTAAATATTTAAACTTTTGTATTTTAAACTTTTTTGCATGTATTTGAAAGTATTTTGTGTGAATGAAAAATATCTACATATATTTCAGTGTGAATGAAAAGTATTTTGGAGTGTCACAATATTGTAATGCATGGCGCTGAGGTGCTCAGAAGTGGAGCCCCGACATTCTAGCCTCCCATTTTTGAAATTTGAACTAGTACCATAGCGTGCTAGGCCAATATCCGCACTTAAACATATTTTAAATTCAACTATTTCATTCATTCGAAGCTTTGGGAAGACATAGGTGAAGAGAGAATGAGAGGGATTTTGAGGAAGAGGAAGAATTTTTGAGCTTGTTAGAGTCCTTTTTAGCCGTCTACCCAATTCATAAAATTGTCCAGATTTAGATAGGCAACAAAATGTCTATTTCAATTTTTAAAAACATGAAGTTTTTCTAAATTTTCCTATTAAAATTATATTTTAATTTTTTTTAAAATGAGGATGACTTTGCACTGGTAAAATTTTTACCGCATAACTTTTATATGTTATAAAGATTGAGATTCTGAACATTTTGAATACTTTCTAGAAATTTTACATTTGGGGTTTGGAAATTTATGCTTTTATTATTGAATAAAAATATTTTGGACTTTAAAAAATAGTGTTATAGTACGAAGAAAATCTTAAAACGATGTTTTACACGATCTGTGATAATTTGATTATATTTTGAAACTGTGATTTTTTACTAAGTATGAATTTATGTTACCTACATTATGAAAAATTATGAAATTCTGATATGAGCTTAATTATGCTTTAATTGCTATAATGATATGAAATATGTGTTCATACGATTGAATTATGTGCTTTATTGGTTTAATTGAAAAGTTTTGAAGAAATTATTATGAAAAGAGAAAAATATTATGGCGCATAAAATATATGTCATTTCATTTCTAGGTGAAATAAACTTGAAAGTTTCATTCGGATCAAAATACCCCCAAAATTCAAGCGGACACTCAGGCATTATATAAATAAACTTTTGAGTAGGAAGTTGCTTGTCCCATCCAATTTTTAATGCCTTCCTTGTCTCTAATGCTTATTGTTTGTCGGTAATGGTTCTACTGGAAAGTCATACAGCAAAGTTTTCAACTTCATTTTTAGTTAGTTATTCAAGGTTAGTGATGTTATATATTTGATTATCATGACTTGAAAAATATCATTTGCACTTTAGATCCTAAACCCAAAATGATACCAGATTATCAACTTTGAATATTGATCAAAAGTTATTCTAACCTTCATTCAAATATGTTCGGGCCATAATCAAACATTATACACACCAATATGCCTGACTAGAGGAAATTACTTATCAATTTCATCATATTATAAAAGTTTTATATTCTCTTGCAACGGGGCAAGTACAATCCCTTAATACAATCAAGATATATACTCCCCTAAAAAAAAACTATATACTCTCCTACAATGAGGCAAGTACAATACATATTTAAAATACAAAGAAAAACATTAATACTAATAATATAGATCTCTCAAGTTTTTTTAAAGCAATTTTGCACTCATTATTCAATTAGAAATAAGATGACAAACGAAATTGATCAATTAGCAATATTTGAAAAGATATTTTGTAATTGAAAGTTAAATTTATGTAATATAAAGATGATTTTAAATGAATATTTCAAGATTACAAAAATGTATTCAATGCTATTCAAACAAACAAAATTATAAACTCAATGTAAAAATAATTTTATTAACTAAACAAGAAAGAAAGAGCTTTTGAAAACTATCAAACATTAGAGCAAAGATTAATTTCAAAGTAATTGTGAAATAATAAATAAAAAAATAAAATCAATTTTCTTTTAACCTATTATGAAAGAGAGAATGAATCAGAAATCTCTTAATCAATTTATTAAAGATGAAAATTACTTAGTTTGAATCAACCTATTGCAATATTGGGATTAATTTGCTTTTACTAGAACATGATGAAGAAGATGATACAAAATAGAACTCCCCACTTTATTTTATGTTAAAAATCTCATGAAGATATTTGTAGTAATCATGTGAAAAGATTCATGATATAATTTTTCCTACCATAAAGTATAAATAATAAAAAGGAAAGAGAAAAATAATAGAAGAGAGAGAAAAAATAATAATTCAATTATTTTGAAAGAATAATTCAAAATAATTTCAACAAATGCTATGAATTAATGTATATACAATTAATGATAAATAATAAATAATTAAAGCAACTTCAATTAAATGAAGCTAAGTTAAAATGCAGAAGGATAGGTGTTTAATTAATCCGAGTAATTCAATTTTCAAGATATTATAATTTACTATTAAAAATAAATAAATATTAAGAATGTACAATATTTTTTACAAAATAATCTAAATAAATTTGTTAAACAAATAATCTTTATTTACAATTAATTTAAATTTTATGAAGATTATTTATTTTTTTCTGCTAAATAATTTTGGTAAAACAAATAAACTTTAGTATTTGAATATGCTGTCAAAAATTAATGCAAATATGGGCAAAGAATTTTAATAAGCATTTTTTTTCTCCTTTTAATTTAAATTTAATTAGTGCTTTAATTTTTAACTTGTTGAACTCAATTCACAATTATGAATTGAAATTATATCTATTATTACCTAATTTAGAGAATTTATTAACAAACATATAACTACCTTAAATATTATGTGGAATGAGATGAAGCTGATACAAGCTCCTGCGGTAGTGATAGAGTGAGAAGCTCTGCTAGGGTTTCCTTTGGCGTGCCCCTTCCCGCTTCTCCTGCCGTTTTGGGGAGGACTTCGCCTGTAGGATGTCCTCCTCCGCCTTTCCCCCTTTAACCTACTCTCCACCTTCTCAAGCCCCACTAGCTAAGGAACTCCAGCACTAGAAGCTACTTCTCACCTCCCAGACTCATGTCTCACATGATTTCTCAAACTCTCTTGCTCACCACCCCACAAAAAATTTCATAGCCCATTTCACCAAAAACCAATTCGATGCTGGTGCTCCGGAATGGTCCCTCTCTCTTGTGGGTTACTCCATTGGTAGACGACCATTCAACGAAACCCTTCTCTCAGCCATCAAGAAAGCATGGTCCCTTAAAGAAGAGCTCTCCCTCTTGACTCTTGATGATGGGTTCTTTCTGCTGAAGTTCACAGCCCTAAAAGACTATGAAATGGCATGGACTAGTGGTCCTTGGTTCTTTTTCGGGAAGTTGTTTATTCTTCAAAAATGGTCACCAGACTTCATTCCGAAACGTGAAGACTTTTCTTCCATACCCTTATGGATCAAAATAAAAAACCTTCCTTTCTCTAGCTGGACTCCGGAAGGAATTTCTAAAGTCGCCAGTTGCGTTGGTGCGCCCTTGGCGGTGGATGCCTTAACGGCTGCTAAAATTAGACTCACTTTTGCCAAAGTATGCATCCAAGTGAATTGTTCCACCTCCCTTCTAGATGAGATTTTCATTTAAGTTGAAGGAAAAATCATCCTTCTCACTGTTCTTTACGATGACTGAAAGCCGACGCCATGCTCTTTCTTCAGTTCTATTTACCACGCCCCCCTCAATGCCCCCAAAACCCTTCCCCTCCTCCCCATATATTGCCTCCTCCCAGAGGCCGCAACACTAACCGTAAACCGCGCAAACCACTACCTCCCCCCCTCACTATACAGAAACCTCCTCCCCCTATCTCTACTCAACCCTCACTGCTTCCCAATCCCCAATCTCCCTTTATCCCAAATCTTAACTCCCCCTCTGAATGCTCCATTGAAAATCCCTTTCCTCCTCAAACATTGCCCCCTCCAACACTTCCTACCAACAAAAAATTTGCTTCCCTACTGGATATCTAGGAGGTCCCCTCTACCTCCTCGTTCCCACCTTAGGAACATACCTCTACTGCTCTTCCTACAAGAAAATCCTCTATCCCACCCGAATCCACAACTGTCACCCCTTCGAGTAGCTCCTCTGCCAGACCTCTTTCCTCAGAGAAATCTCCTCTCATCACTGAAAACTTCCAAGTTCCACCTATATTATCATCCCACAGTCTTAATACTAGTAATAGCAATAGTAATGATACACGACAAGACCAACCTGCCTCTAAACAAACCTCCAAGAACAGAAGAAATTGGAATGCCAAAAAGGTTTCCAACAACCAGAACAAATCTAAATGATCCTTCTTAGAATGGCTTCCTGGAACATCAGGGGTTTTAACAACCAATCCAAAGTCTAGTCTAGTAAAGCCCTTGTTTGAAAATACAATCTAGATCTCCTCTTTATCCTGGAAGCCAAAATCTCTTCTCTCTCTTTAACCGATAATTGGTTCTCCTCCCATTTGGTTTTCTCTCACGAACAATCCCACAAAAACTTCTCCCTATCTAACCCCGGTCGCATCTGGATAAAATGAAATGCTAAAAAGGTCTCCTTCAGACCTCTACTCACCACCACCCAACTCATCCATGGTCTTATCCAAATTAACAATGCTGATGTTTGCTACATTACTACGGTTTATGCCTCCAACTCTGTTTCTGAGAGACAATTGCTTTGGAATCATCTCTCCAATATTGCTGAGGATATTGCTTTGTGGTGGGCAATACTTGTTGATTTCAACTGCTACAGTTTTGAATATGAAAAGGCGGGAGGCAACCAGATCCCTCTCAGTAAGCTTAGTGAATTGAATAATTTCATCTTTAAAATTGGTGTTTTTGATTTGGCATCAGTGGGGCATTTATACACTTGGTATAATAAAAGGTTTGAAAACCAAATCCATATAAAGCTGGACATAATCCTTACTAATGATGCCTGGTTGAGCAGTTATTCTAACACCTTCTACACTATTGGGGACCTGGGCATCTCTGATCACAGCCCAATCATTCTTCAAGCTGACAACTTTCCAAATCATAAACACCACTTCATTTACAAAAACTATTGGCACAAGATTCCTAATTTTTGGGAGGATATTATCCAGGTTTTTTCTCAACCTGCTTCTGCTAGTCCCATTTGTGACCTATACCAAAAACTAAAAGCATTGGAACAGTGTATCAAACATAGAAATTGGAACTCTTCTAATAAGCTTAAAGATGAAGTTGAGGCTCTCTCTTTAGCCCAAAATACCTGCTTGCTCAAATCCAGGAGTATCACCTAAGCACATCTCTCAATGCTGGGCTTAAAACTATTACCCTCCAACTTTCCTCTGCTCAAGCTTGCTAGTTTAACTGGATCTCACAAAGAGGCAAAGCTAAATGGTTATCATCGGGTGAGGATAATCTGAAGTTCCTCTACTCTAAGATCAAATACATAAACAATATCAATCAGATCATATCCATTCTTGCTAAAAGGAACTTGCACACTGAAAGAACTGAGATTTGCAATGCTTTTATCAATCACTTCACTAAACTTTTCAATGCCCCCACTCAACTCCACCCGCCTACTGAACCCATTTCTCCTAGGAACACCATCCCACCTACCCTTATTGCTGAATTGATTAACCCTGTTACTATGGATGAAATTAAGCAAGTAGTTTTCTCTACTCCTGCGAATGCTTCTCTAGGCCCCAATGGTTATACTTTTGAATTCTTCAAAGTTACCTGGAATGTTATTAGCAAAACAAGTCTGTGATGCTGTATTATCCTTCTTTACCTCATCTTCTCTTCCTAGACAAGCCAATAATACTGCTATTGCCCTTATCCCAAAAAAGCTCCACTCCTCCACTGTCACTGACTACAGACCAATCTCTTTATATAACTCCTTTTATAAAATCATTGCTAAGATTTTGGCTAATAGGATGAAAAGTGTTATGTCATTTATTGTCCATCCTAGCCAAACTGGTTTTATTAAAGGCCGTATTATCTCTGATAACATCATTTTTGCTACTAAATTGCTTGCCAACTTCAACCGGAAAGCCAATAACAAATATTTTTGTGCTAAATTTGACATCCATAAAGCATTTGACACAATCTCTAGGCAATTCCCGCTTAACCGTCTTCGTGACAAAGGTTTTCATGATAAGTTCGTCTCTTGGATTAAATCGTGCATCTCAGACGTTCATTTTTTGTGGCTATCAATGGCTCACTGGAGGGGTACTTTTACTCTTTAACCGGCTTAAGGAAAGGCTGCCCACTCTCCCCGCACCTATTTTCCATAGTGATGGATGGTCTCTCTTCCTGTTTTGAAGAAGTTGTGGCTAAGAACGAATTTTTGGGTATTTCTACTGGTAACACCACTATAACCCATATATTATATGCCGACAATCTTCTTGTTTTTGCAAAGTCTGATCAAGATAATGCCAGGAGGCTCAATATCATTCTCCAAAGTTTTGTTATTATGTTGGGCCTCTATACCAACCCCACAAAAAGCACCATCATTTTCTCCAAAAATTCTATGCCACATTCTGACATCTGTAATGCCCTGAACATCCAACAAACTACACAGCCTATAAAATACATTGGCCTTCCAATCTTCTGGAAAAAACTTGCCCAGGCTGATTACCAACCCTTATCTTGAATATCACTAAAGCATTGGAGGACTGGAAAGCCAAAACCCTCTCTTTTGCTGGCAGAATTCAATACCTCTGTTACACCATTTTTAGCACTCTTGCTTACTAGATTAGAGGAACTTATATTCCTAAAGCCTACTTCAAAACTATCACTAAAATTTGCTTTAGATTTCTTTTTACCTGGAATATTGCTGAAAGAAAGCTTCACGAGATAGCTTGGAAAGACATGTCTTCCCAAAAACAAAGGTGGATTGGGGCTCCCCTCTATTGACTCTTTATGCTTTGGCTTTAGCTGTTCTCTTATCTTGAGATTCCTCAATACTGATAATCCTCTGTTTGACTAGTGGAGGAATATTTATCTCTCATTTTGATGCCCCCCTCCTAAACAGTGCTCTAGCTATTGGAAAAATCTTTGTGCTGTTGCTCAAAACATAAAACACTGTCTCATAATAAAAACCCACTCTCACAGCAAACTTTCTCTTCTATGGGATCCTTGGTGTAATGTCAGCTCACTCATGGAAAAAATGGCTTATATGGCTGACCCCCCTAGACTTGAGAGCTATAATCACTAGTCGGTTTGTGACATTATTAGCAATGCTAATTTGGTTATCCCAAGTTTTCTCCCCCCTATATCACTAATGCTATTAACATGGAGACTATTCAGAGCTCGTGTACTGGCATTCTCTAGTTAAATTCAAACAAAGTCACTTTAAGAGGCTTCAAAAAACATTATTTTGATAGTCACCAATCGATCAACTGGCATAAATTTTCTGGCATAAACACTTTACATTAAGATACTCTTCCTATGCTTGGCTGGCTTTTAAATGTGGCCTTAAAACAGTTGACCAGTTGTCCCGTCGTGGTATCCATATGAATGCCACCTGTATTTTTTGTGCTATGAAACCTAAAACGCACTCACATATCTTCTTTGAATGTGATTTTTCTTATGGGATTCTCCTTTCACTTATTCCCCAATTCCATTCATTGCTGCTCAGACCCAACATTGCTGAGACCTACAGCTTTATCGAGGACTATATTGATAATAGAGATTACCACAATTTATATATCCTTTTAATTAATGCTGGTATCTATTACATTTGGCGTGCTCGTAATGACAGAGTTTTTGGTAACAACTATGAATGTCAAACTACTGTGGCCAGGAAATTAAAAAAGCAATTCTTTACAAACTAGAAAATTGGGCAAACACTCATTCCCTTAGGCACCTGATTGCCCGAGCTGCTTTATTTGGAAATTCTGGATGGTGTTTGAATTTTATTTTGACCTATGTTCTTCTGCTGGTTTGCCCGACCTGGCTGTGCTCGTGCTAGTTGTCCGCAAGTGGTTTTGGTTTTTGCTCTTCGATGGTCTTCTTGGCAATCAGGATTATCGTTGCTGCTCATGTACGTACATTTCTGGACGTGTTTTTGCTGGACAATGATGACTGCTGCAGCTCCTCATTCCCCTTGGATGGTCTTCTCGGCAATTAGGGGAACTCTGATCATCTTTGATGAATTTTGACGGTTTTGACGGTTCTGCATCTTCCTGCAGCCTGAGTCCTTGGTTTTTTTGTCATTACTCTATTTTGGGTTTCATTTTTATTGTGTATTTTGAGTGTTTTTTTCTTCTAGCTTTTGGTGGGGGTCCTTCCTTTTTTGTGATTTTTCTTTACATTTAGCAATATATGGGCTTCTGCCCCCAATTTACAAAAAAAAAAAAGAAGAAGCTGATTTAATTAATATTAAATACTAACACTCTCCGTAGACAAAACAAGATGAAAAACTAAAAATAAGAAGTTTTGACCCAAAGAAATGTTGGAACAAATGTAAAAAAAAAAAAAAAAAAAAAAAGGGAAATTTCGCTTGCTTTTCAACTTATTTTGCTATTTTTTCCTCCGTCTCTTGACTCTGTCCTCTCAAAACCAGAACCAGAAGAGAGTTCCCTGTCGCCCTTGCTGACTTTGAGGACGTTCCCGTTCAATAGAGACGCCGCCGCCGACGATGAACGGCGGGCCTTCGGGCTTTCGTACTCTCTCTTCTCTCGCTGCCTCTGTCTCTTTCTCTGTGTTTCGGATGCTTCGCTTCGGTTATCCGTGTTGAAATCCCTGTTTTTGTATCTTTCGATGAATTTTTTATTTTTATTTTTTCTTCTTATTGCAGAGAATGCCCCGGTAACCAGGAATCTTGTGATTTTTTGCGCTTTCCTCACAGTATTATTCGTGGCTCGAGGCCGTTCTACTAGTCTTGGATTCTCCTACCAGGTATCCTGTTTCATCTGTCTTCTTCCTTCCGACGGTTCTCGGTTACCAGTTAATTTATCAAATTATGTAACGTGTACAATTTTTTTTATTAATTGCTTTTTATTTTGGCTTCCAAGTTCTACTCTCGTAATATTAAGCAGTTCTTCAAAACAAAAATTGTGAAATTTCATCGAAGATTGTGATTGCTGTCCTTCGAACAATATATGCATAGGTTGGCTAGATCTGCGAGGGATGCATTTGCAATTTTTATTAAATTCTACGTGCACACCTAACATATTTATGAAAAACTGCTGTCTTAGAGAGCATCGTATGATTGATGGTTGTATTCATCAGATCTGAATTTAGCTTAGAAAGTTAGAATAGAAATTGAGAATGGTGTTTAGAGAGCTGTTAAGCGTAGCCTCATATCTCGCTGTTGGGGTGAGGCTTTTTGCTAAGTCAGATAGCCCTTATCTTCATTTTGGAGTAGCATCGATGCATTGAATTAAATTCCGGTGAGATACTGACTCCATGGATTTTGGCAAAGCACTTGCGAAGTTAAAGTTTATGGAAAGGTGCAGGTATTTCAGGAAGAGATTTTTGAGAACTAAAAAGAAGAGTGGAATTTGGTGGAAAAGGGGATTTGAGTAGCATAATATCTGGTCTCTAGGAGAGATAAAGAAGGGGGTGAGAGAGAATGTCATCTCATGATTGAAAAATATGGTATGTAGATAATAAAATCATGTGCATTTTGTCTAAATCTGCAAGCGTTTGCATTGCATTGATATTTTTGCCAAGTTTGATAAGATGATTGGAAAGCCTAGGCTTCCAAATCCTCTTTAGATTGGCCTTTGAATAGGGTGTTGTATAGAGGATCTCTTTGGGAGGGGTGTTGGTCATAATCTAAACCCAACTTGTGATACAAGGGAGGCTGAGGATAACAATGAGTGAGTTGTTGATCATTATAGTCCAAAAAAAATAAAAATAAAGAAATGCTAGCTGGAATCCCAACGATGCGCATGTGATGCTAAAGTTTGTGGGCAGGTGGGTGTACAAGCTGGTTGTGAGATTTTTTTAGAGCAAAAAAGGGATGTAGTTGTTGGTACAAAAAATTGAGTAGCACTCTCTCTAGTCTCTAGGAGAGTGAGATTTGATTGTATTTTGGAATTAAAATCTATTGATTGATGCACGTTGTCTCAATTTGAAATTTTATGCATTGCATTGATATTTTTGTCAAGTTTGATGAGAATGTTTGGAGATGTGGGCTTACAAATATTCCCAATATGGGCCTTCAAATGGTTATGTTGGTGAGCATATTTTTTTTTTTTGAGGTTTATTGATCATATGATCTAAAATTTTCCTATGAACCAAGAATGGAACTCAACCATGACCAACCTCACTAAAATAAGACAAGAAAGATTTCTCCCGGATCTTTTTTGATGTTTATGTTTGTTGGGAGACTAGTGCAGGGATTTGAGGAACACATTTCTTAAAAGCGCTTTGGCCTTTTTACTAGAGGTTATGCTTTAATTAATATTTTAGAAGACTTATGATTGGGTACTAAAATAATTGATTTTATGCAACTTGAAAAAAAAAAAGTTGTGTATGCATTCATATGATTTTTATTATCTTGATCTAACTAATGTACCCAAGTTGGGCATACAAATAAGTGCATTTGATAGCATATATTTGAAGGTTGTTATCAATTTATTACCATTATTATTAGCCTTATCTAATCTAATTGATGAAATTGATGACGGATGAAATTGATGATGGATTTATTAATTCTCATTTTCTATTCGTTTTTGTTTTGTGTTGCATGAGATGCTAAATCTATAATGTACACATATTTTGGCACAATTTCTATCCATGTTACCCTTAGCCTACCAATTCTAAATGCTAATTTTATCTATTCATTTTATGGGATGATTTTCTATTATTTGTTGTACATGTCTACACCACTCAAGTCTATTCTCCATTATCTTTTCTTCTATAGGTTCTACTCACAATGCCCCTCTAATATAACCATATTAATCTTTCTTTTCTTGTTCTATCATAAATCAATCTTAACATTCTAATTTTTATCGTGTTCAACTTGGTCATCAATGACATTTTTACTATCAATCACTTGACATCATACAACATAGCCTATCTAATAATGTTTTCTTAAAGTGTAATTTAGGTTTTCATGCTATTCTCTTATCTCATAATATTTTTGAAGTTCATCTTTATTTTTGCCACCCAACTTTAACTCTAGAAGTTATATGTTCTACCATTATTATATTATATATATATATATATATATATATGATATATATATATATATATATATATATATATATATATATATATATATATATATATAATATATATATATAGATCCTAGATAATTAAACTTGTTGCATCATTGCACCCCTTTGTCTTCAAATAATATTTATTGATAATTGTTAATATCATAAACAAAAATAGTATATCATACGCTTTATCTATGTTCTACTAATCTTAAGTCCGTTCATCTTGTAAACATTTTATATAATATTTTAACTTTTCACTTATTTTATCATATGACTCACCAATAAGAATGTAATTGTCATTTGTGAAAAACACACATGATAGAGTTTCTCTTGAAGATCCTTTGTAAGAATCTCCTTCACCAATACAGAAGAGCAAAACTTAATGCTCATTCTTCTTATTGTAACTAGGAACTTTTTGGTCACTCCAAAATTATTTCTAATATTAGTCAATGGTCATTCTTACGTATTTTTAATAACTTCAACATACTGTTGTCAACATTTAAAAATTTATAAATAATAATTTATTATTCCTTGTTGTCTTCATCTTTAATTAAGATCATGTTATCTTTTCTTTTAATGCATCCAACTTGATCAAAATTTTTAGATCAAATAAAATAAATAAATAAATATAATATATATATATATATATATGTATTTAGATCTCTTAACTTGGCCACTTCATATATCTTTTATTTCTTAACTTGGCCATTTCATATATCTTTTATTTTCTTTGGTAGCTAGTTTATTTAATAAATCTTTAAAAGCTGCTCTTTGCAGACCTATAACTTCATTTTAATTATTATAAATCTCAACAATATTCATCTTTTATTATTTTTTAAAAGCATATTTCTTTTCCTTATAATCCTTTATATCTCCTTACTCCACTATCAAGTTTTTTGAACATTTTATTTTTGGAATTCCTTAAAAATCGTCTGAAAATTTTCTTTATAGAATTAGCCATCTTATCTCCATTAAATTTAAGAGATTTAAAATTATATTTTTTCTTTTGTAATGTTTGAAGTCTCCTCACTCCACTATCAAGTTTCCTGAATAATTTATTTCTACACACCCTTAAAACATCTATGGCAATCTTGTGAATGGAACTAGCTATCTTTTCTCATATAAGATTTTAGGCATTTTTTTACAACTCAATAATGGGGATGAATTGTGTTTATTAGCATAAGAATTATCTCTAGAATCAGCTAGTAGTGCATGGTTATTGAGTTGTAACTGTCACATTATATTGATTCTTTTACTATATAGAGCGGGGTTCTTTATTGACAAAGATTAAACCATAATTCCCCTTCTACTATTGTATATATATAAGGTTAGTCTAACCTAGGTCTCATTCCCCTGCCTTTCGCTGGAATTGTCACACCCTATTTGCATTTGCACGCCGATGTTGCCAGCCATTGCCTAACGTTGATGCTCACCTAATATCATTGTACTCACTCATGCTAATGCTATTACTACTGCTTGATCACTTCTTATATCAATCATTCTTTATTCTTAGTGATTTGAGTTAACTCTTGGATTCTATGACTATTTTTCACACAATATTATGACATCTCCACCTCTCAATAATTTGAAACCCTCCTTCACCATTGTATTATTACCAAGTTCAACGGTATAAATTCTCTCTTACGGTTGGGGGCCTTTTGCTTCATTGTTAGTTTTGACTTTTGACGACAAGCATCTTGATGTTTATCCTCTAGATTTCCATCACATCAGGTTTGCAAAATGGCAAGCATTTAACTACGTTTAATAGCAGTCTTAAATCCTCAATTGCCTTTACTATCATGTTTCAAGACTTTGCCAAGGCTATATATGATTTTTTCATTTCTACCTATTTCAGGAAAATGATATCTTTCATATTTACCTTCTGTATTATGAGACCTTTCCTCTTTATTCAAAATCAGGAATATTATAGCAAATTGAGAGAAAAATGTGGTATGTTACTTTAATATGTTCCATTCAGTAAAGATCTTACTGTCTAATATAATCAAAATGAAGAATTTCTTACTGCTAAATTTATCTATTGCCTTGCATAATTTCCATGCAACATGTACAATCTCAATTAATGCTAGACTCCACGGTTCCTAACATTGAATATCTCTTCCGATTTTGTAATCGTTGGGCTCTCAACTTCTCAACCTCTTACTCTTGAGTTGTTATCTTTGGTCGTTGGCTAGAGGATTGGTCAGGGTAGTCATGAACTCAATGTTTGTTATAGGATTTGATGACCAAATTGCACACAACAATATTAAAAACAACAAACTTACTTCAAATAGATCCATAAATAGCTCCAAGGGGGTTATAATTACTAATCTCCAAGCAAGGAAAAACAATATACAAGTTGATTCACTGTTCGAGAGATGAATTGTCTCTCCCACAATTCGTAGCAGCTACTAGGAATAAAAAAAACTCCCACAATTAAAATTCAAACATAAACCCTAACCCCACAATCTCTTCTCGTAAATGGCCCAAAATCCTCTAATAAATACCTCTTACATATTTCCCAAAGGGTTCCCCCCAAAGCCTCTTCTCCTATAGGTGATTGGGGAGGTCATGGGCCCCACCTGGGTACTTGTGCTACTACCCACCTTGGCATCCCTTAACGAGGATCCATTGGAGGACAAGTCTAGTGCCAGCAGCTGCGGTAATTCCAGCTCCAATACTGTATATTTAAGTTGTTGCAGTTAAAAAGCTCATCGTTGTACTTTGGGTTGGGTCAGTCGGTCCGCCTCAAGGTGTGCACCGCTCACCTCGTCCCTTATGCCGGCGATGCGTTCCTGGCCTTAATTGGCTGGGTTGTGCCTCCGACGCCGTTACTTTGAAGAAATTAGAGTGCTCAAAGCAAGCCCACGCTCTGCATACATTAACATGGGATAATGCCACAGGATTTCGGTTCTATTGTGTTGGTCTTCGAGATTAGATTAATGATTAAGAGGGACGGTCGGGGGCATTCGTATTTTATAGTCAGAGGTGAAATTCTTGGATTTATGAAAGATGAACCACTGCGAAAGCATTTGCCAATGATGTTTTCATTAATCAAGAACGAAAGTTGGGGGCTCGAAGACGCTCAGATACCGTCATTAGTCTCAACTATAAATGATGCCCCCAATGTAGGAAGGCACAAGTTGCTTTTCATTAATCAAATAAATGAAGCGATATGTTGCTTGTGCCTTCGATTGTTGGTTGCGAAAGAATAATTAGACGTGCGGAGGCCCTGGCAGCCAGCGTGCCCAGGGCCTGACTGCCATCGTGCCTAGGCCTTGGCTGCCAGTGTGCAGTGTTGCCAGCTATTGCATCAGTAGTCCCCTCCCAAAAAAGTCACATTATCCTCAACACGAAAAGAGGGGAACTGCTTCTGGATGATACTGTAGGGCTCCCATGTCGCCTTATACTCTGATAAATCATTCCACTTGATCGGCACCTCCCTAATCCCCCTGTCTCTTTGGCACAACCCGTTTACCTCTAGTTGTTCGAATAACACCTCCATATCCTTTGATAGTGTGGCTGGTAGTGCGGGCAAGGGTGTGGGATTTCTAATGGCTTGTATCAGTTGTGATACATGAAATACAGGATGGATGGCTAAGGTCGGTGGCAACTATAGGCGATATGCAACTGCACCAATGCGCTCTACTACCTCATAGGACCCAAAGTAGCGGGGGGAGAGCTCATTCCTTTTTCAATCCAAAGTCTTTTGTCTGTACGGTCAGATCTTCAGATAAACCTTGCTATGCTCTATGTTGATGTTCCTTCAATTCTATCAAAATCCGTTCCCTTTTTCCCAAGTAGATGTTCCTTTGCTCCACTGATGATACTTGTGTGTTGTATGCCCATAATGTATTAGATGAGGGGGATGCCTCATTGCCTCCCATATAGGATTTTAAATCTTGTTGTTTGGGCTGCTGTATGATATGAAGTGTTATACCAATATTCTGGCCTGACTAACCACTTAGCCCACATCTTTGGTGTATCTGATTCAAAGCATTGAAGATAAGTCTCCACGCTGTGATTCACCATCTTTGTTTGGCCATCCGTCTGGGGGTGGTAAGTTGTACTCTGCATCAGGATAGTCCCCTGTATCTTGAATAACTCCATCCATAATTGGCTCAGAAAGTCCTTGTTCCGATCGGACACAATGACTTCAAATATGTCATGTAAATGGACCACCTCTTTAGTGAATGCGGCTACCACCGACACCGCGGTGTATGGGTGGCATAAGGGAATGAAATGAGCATATTTGCTCGATCTGTCCACGACCACTAGGATCGCAGTGAACCATTTCGATCTAGATAGTACCTCAATGAAGTTCATAGTCACCCCTTCCCACACTTTCTCGGATAATGTCAAAGGCTTTAGAAGTCCATCTGGAGCCATAGCCAAGTATTTGTGTCTTTGACACACATCACAACTTGCCACCAACTCCTCTACATCCTTCCACATACCTAACTAGTATAGCGCCATTGCCAATCTATGATATGTCTTCTGAACTCATGAATGTCCCCCAATAGCTGTGCTCCTGTGTCGTGAAACTCCTGCAACAAGAGAGGGATGTGTGACGATGTCCTCGAGAGCACAAATGTCCCCGATATAGCAGCTTCTGACCCATTAAAGAGTAATCAGGATGGCTATCCTTGTCATGCAGTAAGTTTCTCATGATCTTATTCAGCTCTTTATTCTGCTTGCCCTTCACGCTTCAAGGCCTCCCAATCCACCACCATGGGAACATATAGAGCCATAACTTGAGGGGTCTTCACTATGCCTAGGGAGAACATCTGTAGCTTTATTTTTCAGCCCGGGTTGTACTAAATCTCGAAGTCATAACCCAACAACTTGGGAAGTCACCACTGATGGTCCTTTGTCACCATCTTCTGCTATAACAGAAACTTCAAACTCCTTTGGTTGGTCCTGACTATGAAGTGTCATCCCAACAGGTAAGGTCGCCACTTCTATATTGCTAACACTATCGCCATTAGCTCACTCTCATTCACTGATTTCTGCCTTGTCCTAGCAATCAACACCTAACTGAAATAAGCTATGAGCCTCTGACTCTGCATGAGAATTGCTCCCAACCCATAGCCTAATGCATCAGTCTCTACTGCAAATAGTTGGCTAAAATTTGGTAGTGCTAACATAAGGACACTCGTCATGACTTTCTTAAGTTGCTCAAACGCTTAGGTGGCTGCTTCCCCCATTTGAAACAATCCTTCTTTAATTGCTCTGTCAATGACCATGCTATAGAGCTGCATCCTCTCACAAACTTCCTATAGTACCTTGTGAGTCCTAAGAACCCCCTCAATTCCTTCAAGGTTTTGGGTAAGGGCCCCTCTAACATAGTCTCTATCTTGGAAAGATCTGTAGCTACTCCTGCTTTGGACACCACATCTCTCAAATACTCTACCTTTTGTTGTGCAAAAGAACACTTCTTCAAATTGACATACAAATGATGCTCCTTCAATGTTACTAACACGATCCTCACGTGCTCCACATGTTTTGCCTCAGATCGACTATACACCAAAATGTTATCGAAGAAAACTAATACAAACTTGTGGAGGTAGGGTTGAAATATCTTGTTCATAAGGGACTGGAAAGTAGCTGGGGCGTTGGTAAGCCCAAAAGGCATTACCAAAAACTTGTAGTGGTCTTCACGAGTACTGAAAGCAGTCCTGTGGATGCCAGCAAGTCGCATTTTGATATGATGACATCCTGATTTCATATCAATCTTGGAGAATATCACCGCCCCATATAACTCATCCAATAACTCACCAATGACTGGTATAGGAAACTTATCCAACACTGTTTTCTTATTTAGAGCCCAATAATCTACACAAAATCTTTAATTATCATCCTTCTTCACCAATAATACAAGATTGGAGAAGGGACTAATACTAGGATGAATGATTTGCGCCTCCAACATCTTGATTAATCTCTCAATTTCATCATTCAGGACTTGTGGGTATCGGTAGTGTGGTGTCCTAAAATCTAAATTGGAAGAATTATTCATTTATCCTTTAAATAAACAATAATAAAGCTATCTAATATCATATATCAGTATTAAATAACAAAACATATTCTATAATTCAAAACATCAATGTACACATCTATATTCATTCCCAAAAATCATATACACTACTTATAATCTACATAATTATATCATAAATCACTCTGTCCTGAGTACAAAATAAAAACTAAAAGAAATAGAACATAAAAAATTCTGATCAACTTCACACTCCTGTTCTCCTGTCCTGATCTAAAATCATTTAATCAGATATAATGAGCTTAAAAAGCCCAGCAAGTCACCAAGACCTATAAGTTAATTCAAAGCACGATAAAGGAACAATATGCATATCAACAGTCAAATCATAACAGTTACATTCATATGATCATTGAATCGGTGTATAAACAATCAAATTCATATGCAATAGTTGTCGAATCTATAAACAGTAAAACACTAATGTACTACAATATGGAAGCCTGTAAAATAGTAAATTAGTATGAGTGTCAAATCTATAAAACAATTGTCGTATTCGTAATATCAATCAGTATAGAAATCGGATAAAGCATCAAATCAAAATATCAATAAAGGCAATTAAAATCAAATCAATGTAATAAAATCATATAAGAGTGTTCATATCCTATCTAGTTATTATATATCAAAATTAAGTCAGTATCTCATTCTCAAGCTCAATATCTCAATCACATGCTCAATTAATTATGTATATCACGTGCTCAGTATATCACATGCTCAATATTAGTACAGTGAACCAGTAGTATTAAATATTATTAGTATCTATCTAAGTAACGGTAACAATCTGGTGGCAAGAGTAGTAGAATAATGCAATAATAGTAAATTCGTGTATTATTAATAAATCCGTATAATAATAAGAATAATGCCTCAAAACATGCATTTAAATAGTCACACTAAACAAGTAAGAAGTCCTTACTATCACGGTGTTTTTTAGTATTAGTATCAGTGTTAGTAAACTATTGGCTCAGTAAATAGAGTCATCGCTCTTTGCCCGTCGTCACTCTTTGTCCGTCGTCACAATAATAATCTCCTTATAACTCATAGGGTGTGTTTGGGACGGCTGCAGATGTCGGTAAAGCAGGTTGTGAAGTTGATGTACAGAAAGTTGCTTTTTGAAGTTACTATACATAAATCATTATATTTTGTTTGGATAGCATAACTGTCAAACTACTGTGCTGCACCTTTATGCGAACAAATTACCGTACTACCCTTAGATATATTAAGATGAAAAAAATTTGTATAAATGTAAATTTTTTTTCATTTCATGTACATAATACAAACTAACAATTTTAAATTAAAATTTTATCCACTTTATCAAAATATTTTATGACTTTTAAATATCAAAGTTCTCTAATTTTATTTTGACAATGTTATATCATCTTTTGAAGGTATTTGGAATTTTTTTTCATATATGATATTACCTGAAATAAAAAAAATTTCTTATTATAATAATAATATAACCCTTATACATTTTTAATTAAGATTGAATTAAAACAAAATAGGATAACATTCATGAAGATAAGAAGAAGATCAAATCGTAGAATCACTCTCAAGATTTCGTCCAGCGCCCATGCGGTCCCAAATGCTCCTCACAAGGAGTGGCATCACAGTCATTCCCCCTCCGAGCATGGCTGCGGCCATTGAATCTCTGAAGAAACTTGACTGTACTGGTAAAAGGGTTTGCGTACTTGGCGACATGCTTTAACTGGGTGCGACTGAAGCTGCTGCACATGAACGGGTGCTCGATCTCTGTTGTTGTGATTCTATTGGGCTTATAATGCTTGTCGGAGAAAGATTTCTCGCCGCTGCCGAAAAGCTGAAGCTGTTGGAGAAGATTGATGTGGTTTGCAGTTCAGAGGTAGAATCTCTTGCAACGAAAGTTAGGGAGTTTTTGGGTTTTGATGACGCCGTGAAGCATGCGGAGAGTCCCTCTCTCTTACCCACAATAAGAGGCGGAGCCGTAGTCGCCGGTCCCCTCTCTCCGACGATGCAAACAACGACTGAGGTCCCAGCGTCACCACTCGTCCTCGCATTGCAGGAGATTTTGGTAATAATGGCAGCTATGGCGTGTCCTATCGCTCTTGCCATTTATCTCTTTTTGTTTCGATTGATTCTGCCACGAGGGGAATGACAGAGGTAGGGAAGGAGAAGAGGATAAGGGTGGTCCGCTGACGACGAGGAAGAACCAATCTCGCAGGGCATTTACGACATTTTTTTCTCTTCAAAACCACGGGAAGCAGGGGAAACAACGGACCGTGGGAGGCAGGAAAGGTCGCGGGAAGCAGCGTCAGGACGAAAATTTTTTTCTAATTTCGTTCTGCCGCGATGTCCCAAAAGAACATTTAATAATTTTTTATAAAGCAACGTAGCCGTGAAGCCGTCCCAAACCAAGCCATAATCAGTGTATCATGTGAAATAGTAGAGGATAACACTAAATCACTTTATTTAGAGGAAAGCCAGTTGGCCCACCATCTTGTACAGATCAATCAGTCTCCAACCAACGGGTCAACCAATCTTTACTTGCTTGGGCACAGACTGTGCCTTTGGTGCTAAAAAAGTAGTTGCCGTTCGATATGAAGCTCCCAAACTGTTGCATTGCTGCTTCTCTCAAGTGAGTTCTTGTCCTCCACCAACTGGGCTCCATAGCCTACCTCAACCCTTGTGGACTCAATAACCTGACATCAATCCTGAGCTCTGGCTTGAGTCCCTTCATGAAATTCCCTTCCAACACTGTCTCAGATAGCCTCCCTAATTGGCTAGAAAGGTGCTCAAACCTCTTTCGATAATCCATCACTATTTCTCCTAAACTAGAGCAAAAAATTGCTCGTAGAAATCTCTTTCATGACTGGTTCAGAAATGTTATAATAAACTATATTTGAACTCCCTCCATGATCAGATTGGATCTCTCATGTCTCTCCAATGATATCAAGACAATGCCTTCCCCTCTAAGCATAAAGCCGTCGTTGTCTCTCCTCCATCAGCCCATTTACTACAAAGTATCTCTCTACCATATAGATTCATCCATGAGCATCTTCCCCCTAAAAAACGGGTATCTTCAACTTTCTCTCTCTCGGATCCCCTCCACCCCAACTCCCTCTTCCACCTCCAGCTCTTATATATCGATTGTTGTGATCTCTCCATTATTCTCTCTCACCCCTCCTTTCATAGATATCATCTCCTCAAAATCAGTCCTTGTTTCTTCCTACTAATTGCTCCTCAAGTTATATCCTTATTCCATTTCCCTGCTAGTTATCGGTTCAAAGAGGTGGCATATTTTTCCTGTCGTCCAAGATTTCTACCTTTCAATCATCCCTCATTGTGTCGATATTGGGGTTTCCTCCATTTCCTTGGCCACCCGTTGGTGTCCTTGCCTCTGATGTTGCTGGTTGGGTGTGAAGCTCCAATATTTTCTTCATCATGTCCTCTAGGTTAGAAAACCCTCTTTCCATTGATGAAATCCTTAACTTCAGATTTGAATTGTCCAACTTCTCCTTCTATTTTCTCTTTTAAAGCATCAACTTTCTTTGGCGCTATAGGTCTCGAATCGTTGTCTGATACCAATTTGATAGTATTTAATGACCAAAACAACACACAACAATGCTAAAAATAAAAAACTTACTTCAAATAGATTCAGAAATAGCACCAAGGGGGCTGTAATTACTAATCTCTAAGCAAAGAAAGAAGATACAAGTTAATTCACTGTTTGAGAGGTGAATTGTTGATGCAAGCAAGAATTATGAAAACCCCTAATTTTTGCAAGCAAAAAGAACAGATTTTCTTGGATAAAGAAAATACAGAAAATTCCATGAAAATAGACAACTTTATAATATAAAAACGACACTTACAAATTCATACCATAAAACAATTCAAAACAAATCCTAAACTTGCATTCCATCGCTTGAGAAGAAAGATACAGGTGGGGTGGTCACTTGCAGAGATAAGAAAGATGTTAGAAGTTCAAGACGAAGAGAGGACAAGCTCGCAAGCTTTCTTAGAGGAAGAGGAAGAGGAAGAACGGAACGAGCTCGCAAGCTTTTACACGAAGAAACCCGCAGGTTTTTGGTTTTCAAAAATTACTCCATAAACTCCTAAAAAATTCTTTTTTTAAACTCTAAAACATCTACTGTATATAGGAGAAAAGGCAGCCAAACAGTCCCCTTATTCCTCCAATTAAAGTAATCAGATAAGGGGAGATGGAAGGCCAAACATTCAATCCAGAAACAACACCCAAACAGCCCACAGAAAACCAGGAAAATCATCCACGGGACAAGCAGCCAGGGGAGGAACCGAGGGGCAGAGCAGCCACGGGACAAGCAGCTAGGGGAGAAACCGAAGGGGCAACATAGGGGGAACGAAACAGCCACCACAAGAAGGAGATCCAGGAGGGAAAAACCGAAGAGAGACAGGGAAAGGAAAGAGGCAAGAAATCACTCCACTTAATGAGCTATCAAGTGTAATTACTCCTTCAAATAATGAGCTAAAACATCAGCTCAAGCAATAATGAGCTAGAACCAAGTAGCTCCCAAGAATTTAGCTCAAAACCAAAGCAGTCAAGGCCCAACCCGGAAAGTAACAGCTGCCCAAAAACCAAAGAACCCAAGTAGCTAGCACACCCAAGGATTGTCGTCCCCAAGCACAACCCAAGATGTTTTGACCCCCCCGGCTTACATCAACTCCTCCGGTTGTAAAATCTCATCTCCTGATGATGCTTGTCTATGAGGTGTCGCATCTAATTCTCGAATCTTATCTTCATATTTCTTCAGAATTTCTTCTGGTTATATCTTGAATTAGTCTTGCAAAAGTTTCTTTTTCTTCACATAGTTTTTTGTACTCATATGCAATTTCATCTGTAATTTATACAACTCATTTTGAAGTGGGTCTGTTGAACTTCCTTCCGATGGAATCCATCTATCAATTGGAATATTTTCTTCAAAATATTCTGGCTGAATTTCTGACTCAAAATTTGTCTTTTTCCATTTTTTTTAAACACTTTAAAAAACACGAAAAAACCTAGGAAGACACAAACCTAGGCTCTGATACCAAATTGATGCAATCAAGAATTAGGCAAACCCCTAATTTTTGCTTGTATTAATTTGGTATCAGAGCAAGTTAGCAAACCTTAGGTTTATGAGTCGTGTTGTCATTTGAGACTTGGTATCGAATGAGTTTAAATTTTGTTGAGTCTTCTTTTCTTTGTTTAGAAATATGGAAAATAAAAAACAACCAAGTAAGTTAGAGGACAATCTTCCAACATCAAAATGGATGCCTCATCTTGCTGATTCTTCAGATCCTCTACAGTTTGAGCTTTTCAAGATTTAAGAGCAACTACGTTTAAGTGCCGAAATATTCAAAGTTAAAAAGCTTCAACTCCTGTCTGAATTTGAACGAGAAAAGGAAACCATCAAATGAAAGTATGACATTCTAATTCAAGAATTTGAAATACCGAATCTCCAAAATTTTGAAGACAACTCATCGGGAGATGAGTATTTTCAACCGGAGGAGAATTGATGTAGGCAAAGGGGAGTCAAAATAAGTTAGGTTGTAAATTTTGTGAGCTTCAATATCCTCTACTAAAAGTCAGCTCATTAATGTCTAGTAGAGAGCCTTTTAAGCTCATAAATTAGGTTCATTCCCCCCCATTTGCTGCCCCTTTGGTTCCCCCACCTAGCTCTCCTTCCCATGTCTGATTCCTCCCCCCCTTGATTGCCTGTTCCGGTCCCCTAGCTGTTGTCCCGTTTCCTGGGCTGCTGGTTCCGTTCCCCTATGCTGCCCCTTCGGTTCCTCCTCTGGCTGCTTGTCTCGTGGCTGCTTTACCTGGTTTTTCTGTAGCTGTTTGGGTGCTATTTCTGGATAGCCAGCTGACCCCTTTTGTGGCTCTTTGGGTGCTGTTTGTGTACAACCCCATTGGCCTTCCATTTTCATTGTTTTAATTAGTTTAAATGAGGGAATTTTTGGCTGTTTGGTTGCCCCACTTCCCCTATAAATATGTGGTGTTTTTGTAAGTGAAAAAATGATGATATAATCAGATTTTTGGAAGCCAAAACCTGCGTGTTGCGTGGAAAAGCTTGCGAGCTTGTTCCATCCCTTATCCTTCTTCTAGAAAAGCTTGCGAGCTTATCCTCCCTTTCGTCTCGGCTTCTTACCTCTTTCTTCTCTCCGCAAGTTCAACACCAATTGTATCTTTCTTCTCAAATCAAGAAAAGCAAGTTTAGGTGTTTATTTTTATGTCATAAGTTTGTAAGGGTTGTCTTTATCCTATAAAAGGTGTATTTTGAGTATTTCGTGTAATTTCTTATTATCCTAAAAATAGTTGTTTTTGCTTGCAAAAATTAAGGACTTTTCCTAATTTTTTCTTGCATCAATTGTCTCTCATACAATTCCTAACAGCCACTAAGAACCCAAAAACTCCCACAAAAACTGTTGTTGCAAATAAAATTCAAATATAAATCCTACCCCCCACAATCTCCCCCTTTAAATAGCCCAAAATCCTCTAAGAAAAGCCCCTTACATCTTTCTAAAAGAGTTCCACCCAAAGCCTCTTCTCTTATAGGTGATAAAGGAGGTCATGGGACCCATTGGGTACTTGGGCTACTGCCCACCTTGTCAGCACAGGTGCCAGCTGCTGCATCAGTTTCATTCGATGGTTGGCCTTGCTGTAGACTTAATGCTTTTTCTCCTTGCTAAAACTGATGCAGCAGCTGGCATAAGAAAAGAGGCTTTGGGGTAACTCTTTTGGACATGCTTCCAATCGGTTCTTCACTTCCCAACATGCTTCCACAATCAACCTAGTGTTGTCTATTTCTTTTCGTCTTTCTTGCTCCGAATCTATTATGATCTTCCAAGAGGATTATGATCTTTGTATTCAAATTTCTCAGATATCCATCTGAGCGTTTCATATTGTCTCTTCCTCTAAACCTTCTGCAATTGTCTCTATTGGTATTAACTTATTTTTAGATTTGGGTGCCTCATCCCATATGATAGATAACAACTATTTTCCTCTCTTTCTCTACATGTCTTCTTTTCTCTTGTCATTGTTGTTGATTGTTTCCATTCTCTGATCTTTGGAAAAGGCATTGTTGATCCTTTCAATATTCTTATTATTTTTATATACATTTAATGTCGTATTGTTTCCTATAAATCAATTATCTATTAACTATCTTATTATACACTATTCCATGTCCTTTTTTTCCCACTTATTGTGTTTTTCTAGATCTCAGCTCAAGTAAGATGATTAATGGAGGGGTTGAAGCTAGTGTAGTCTAGAACTTGTTCATTATGCCCTCTTTTCTATTATTACTCTAATTCAGTGGAATTATTGATTGTTTCATTATCCTAATAGACTTGTGGATTTTACTCATGTCTCCTCATGTCTACCAAGTTTGGTCACCCTTTATAATAGTTGAGAAAATACTATATTATATCTTTACCTTATTCTGCTGCTAGTTGTAGTAATCTTCTTTTTTTACTTAGTCTACTTAGACATCTAAAGTTCTTGTCCTACTATCCTTATAGTCTTCCATTTTTTTCACTTTCATTGATGATCAAACTATGGTCACTTAGATTTTATTATATTTCAAAATTTTTATTAAGAAATAAATGTTTATTTTTTCACTAAGATCAAAACTTTATGCATTGCTAATTCTCTTTAGTTTATGCATTCTCAGTTTCACACTTCCTGTTATGACAATGATATTATTCATAAAATTTTTTGCTCCTTTACATCTCAACAAAATGATGACGTTTAATGCAAAAATCTTAATTTTGCTTGTTGGTGCTAGGACATAAACATTTTAGATGATGGTCCTTGTCATTTTGGGGGTGATGCATTTTTGGTAGTCTGTTGTCTCACCAATCATGTCCTCTTTACTCTACTCAATCCTCTTTACTCGATAAATTTTCACCAAATTCCACTGTTTATCCTAGGCTAATTGCACCATCTTTTACGCCTATGATGTTTGATTGCATATTTTTTTGTCCATGATTTTCCCTCACATGACAAGCTTTCTCTTGATGCCATTTAATGTATGTTCCTCGAGCATTCCCACACCAAAAAAGAATATAAATATTATTTTCATCTTACTTTGATGCTTATCCAATTCGATTTATGTTACTTTTCTTGAGATGCCTCCTTTCTTTTCTCCCTTCTCTTCTTTTAGTTCACCAGTTGTTTAATTTTCTCCGTAAGCTTCTATACCTACCTCACCGTCGACAAATTTATTGGCAATCTATATAAGCACATCCATCCACCTTAGCAAACTCCATTTAGTTTCCACTTGCTAACGATCTATTTGGTTTACATTCGTGAATTGACATTCATAAAGATAAAATAGAATTTCCTGTTCATCCCATCCACATTTTATTTTCATTTTGATATTTTATGTTCTTCTTTCCATGCACTTGTATTGGCCCTATCATTTGTATTTATTCCAGGGATATATCATGATGCATTACAAGTTCTTGTTTGGAAATAATCTATAGGTGCTCTACTCGATCTTCATATGTGAAATTTGATTATGCTACCTTTTAGGTTTAAGACATTTTGCTTGCTGATGATAATTAATTGCTAAATTTCATCCAGATGGTTCAATTGCATAGTATAGAGCTCGACTGGTTGTTAAAGGGCTTCCATAGGTCTATTATATAAACAAATTTAACACATCCTTCCCGATTTCCAGACTCAAATCTAGTTCATATTTCTTTATGTTTGGCCATCAACAAACGATGGTTTATGCTGAAAATGAGTGTGAGCATTGCTTTTCCTTTATGGCAATCTATATAAGGTAGGTTATATGTAGCAAACACCTTTCAGTAAAGAAGTCTTGGTGTGAAAATAAGGCTAAGTACTCGCCAAGATTGGTTTTCACAACAGTAATGCATATCATTCCATGTTCGTCAGGCATACACCATTGGACTCAGTTGTGCTTAGGGTTATAAATGAATCAAGTCAAGGAGGCTCATTCATTATTTTCTTATGTATTCGAGCTGAGTTGGATATGACCCAAGTTTAAAAATATTCTTCAATCTATTTATTAGGTTTTTTAGAGTTTGAGCTATAATCATTTTTTAATTGAAGTTAATTAATTATATATTTGATGCTAAGGATTTAAACATATAGTCAAATTACTTGACATTATTGAATTTATAGATTTTAATTAAAATGGGCATAATTCATCAGCTATTATTTAATTTGTTTGGTGAAGTTTAAATATTAATAAGAATGGTTTAAACATGCTTGTCTAGCTATTGATTTAATTTTTCATTATCCATATACCTCTAATATATACATAATTTCTAAATCATATAAGACAAAAAAGGTGATATAATAATATATAATAAGTCATCAAATATGCATGTCTGGCTATTGATTTGATTTTTCATTATGCACATACCTTTAATATAAACATAATTTCTAAAGTATATAAGACAAAAAAAAGGGAGATATAATAATATATAATATTATTTGCACAAGTATTTTTGTCAGTTAAAGATTTAGGATGCCCAAAATAATTTTTAAAATTAAAATTTCCCAAGGCTGAATGTGTATCTCTTTCGGGGAAATATGTTATAAATCTTCTTGAAGGTGTTGGCCGTCTTGGAATATATTGATACTCATATCGATAGTCATCCTAATTTTGACAGTGAGAAACCCTTTCAAGATTCATCTGGTATAGTTAGTCAGAGAGTTCATAGATCTAATAATTACTAAGCTTGATATTTCATTTTGCTGTACGAGTTGTGAGCTAGCATATGAAAGCTTCAAAACAAAAGCATTGGGAGTCTAAGCTACATTATCAGGTATGTTAAAAACTTCTATGGAAAAATGGGTTATTTTATACTAAAATTGAGCACTTGGATGTGAAAGCATTTTTATTTTGCTGGTTCAATTGAAGATAGTAAGTCAATTTCTAGATAATGTATATTTGGTGAGGGTAATTTTGCCCGGAAAAGTAGGAAATGAGAATTTAACTCTTAACATGACACAATGAAGATTCTTATCTATGTTTCTTAGCAGCAATTGCACCAATCACTTCTCTCCTCGTCGTGCCCAGCAAACCAGTAATTCCTTATGTTAGGAGAAAGATTAATGAAGTAAGTAATATAGGGTTTGAATTCAAATAAGATAGGGAGATTTGTGAGGAAAGAGGGTGGTTTGGGAGGGAATTGGGAGAGCTTAATTTGGGCTATTTTGAGAGATGTTGGCTATGTAGAATTTGGTGAGTGTTTGCTATCTACTATTTTTTGTGAGGGATCCTAGTGACGTCTAGGGTTTGGGAGAGAAGTTCCTCTCAAAAGAAGACCATTGTATCTTGCTTGTTCGCATTTTTGTTTTCTATCAATAAAAAATTGCAATTTGCTGAATTTCTCTTGGTTTGTTGGCTGTTTTTGATACCAAGGTATATCAAATTGGTATCGGAGCACCTTCTTGGGCGGAAAAACAAGTCTTCGATGATTTTTTGGTGGTGGATCCTAGATCCAAGTTACTGGCAGCAAAGAAGCTGGATGCATTGGAAGGCGAGATGGAACAACTTAAGGCCTGAGTGAAGGAAAAATATTCCGGTGTGGAGGGAAAACTCTCAGCCATTGAGGATCTGTTTAGAAACTTTGTAGATATGATGAAGAAGATGCTTGAGATGCCGTCGAAAGTGTCTTTCTAGGGCAGAATTACTGGGAAAGGAAATTCAGTAGGATGATGATAAAGTGGAAATTTTTACCCTCAAGGAGCACCACAGGGGCCTCCGAGAGCAAGTGGATCGTGATTTTCAGATGAAAGGTGAGCATGAAAGGGGGAGGTCGAAACCTTTGGGAGACCGCCCAGGCATGGTGGGAGGTGGACCAGAGGAGGCAATGGTTGGGCCGAATTGGTCCAACTTAGCCAAGGGAGGAAGGGAGAGAATCACACCATCACTACATCGCACCATCACTATATCAGAGGAACTAACGGAGGGAGAACCCATTGAGGGATGGATACAAGACCAAGGCAGTTAAAGATGCTGATCTTTGAAGGGGAAGATCATCAGGGTTGGGTGTATCGGGTAGAGCATTACTTTGTTATCAATGGGTTGACAAAATGAGAAAAAATCATGGTGGCAGGGTTTTATTTGAGGGAAAAACCCTAGCTTTAATTCGGTGGAGGGAGGCTAGATATTCGAACTATTCATGAGAGGAATTTAAGAATTGTTTGTTGGAACGTTTCCGAGCCATTCGGGAAGGATACATCCATTAATAGTTTTATGCATTAACTTAGGAGGAGACAGTCCTGGAGTATCGGGGCAAGGTTGAGGGGGATTTCCGAGGAAGGGTTGGAAGGAAATTTCATGAAGGGCCTTGGGGTAGAAATATAAGTTGAGTTGAGGGTATTAAGGCTAGAGGGCTGAGGGAGACGACGGAAAGGCAATTTCTAATATTTTCTAACCAATTCTTTTTTAAGTTTACCTCGACTTTTCTTGAAAAAATAATAACCACTAGTTCTAAATTAAAGAAAGAAGAGATAATATTCTTTGACAACATATCGTCCCAAATGAAATAACAACCTCAATATGCCTAGTTCTTTCAAGGAACAAAGAGTTGATGCGATGTAGATGACAGCATAATTGTCATAATACAACACTTTCCTAACTAGAAAATCAAGTTCCTCTCAAATAATTTTTGCCCGCATCATTTCACATGTAAAATGGGTCATAACTCTCTATATTCAAACCCTAGATATAGCCACAAAAAAGGTTGAGAATGGTACTCATGCAGAAGGAAAGACCAGTGGCTTATTTCAATCAGGCGTTGACGTCCAGGGTTAGGGTCAAGTCAATTTATGAGAGGGAGCTGATAGCAATAGTGTTGGCCATTCATAAATGAGAGACTTACTTATTGGGAAGACATTTTGTCAGAGCCGATCAGAGGAGTTTGAAGTACTTATTGGAGCAGAGGATGATCACTGAGGAGCATCAATGGGGCTTTCCAAATTATTGGGCGATGGCTTCGAGATTCACTATCAGCCTGAAGTTGAAAATAAGGCAACAAATGGTTTATCTAGGTGTACGGGGGAACCACAGATGATGACATTTCCTGTGCGTTTGTTGGTTGACTGGGAAGCACTGAGGAGAGAGAGCGAACATGACACAGGGTTGAGGAACATTAGGGAGGAGTTGGCAGAAAATAAGGACATCAATTCGAGATATTCAATGGTGGGATAGAAGTTGCTTCATCATGGGCGGGTTGTGCTTCCAAAGACCCCTTTTATATTCCTTGCTTGCTTTAGGAGTTTCATGGGACGACCATTGGGAGGCATTCAAGGGTCAAAAAAATATATCATTGGCTCTCTATCGAGCTATATTAGGAGGGTATACAGAAGGATGTTGAGAAGATGGTGGTTATAGAAATATTTTTGTGATGTCTCCAGGAGGGCTCCTCTAGCCGCTAGCTCTGTTAGAAAAGGTGTGAGAGGAGCTAACCATAGACTTCATTAAAGGACTGCCAAGGTCAAAGGGATATACGATGATATTGGTGATAGTGGATTAGCTGATTAAGTATCCCAATTTCATTCCTCTTTGACATCCCTACACTATAGTAATAGTAGCCACAATTTTCATAAGGGAGGTAGTGAGACTACATGGGATCTTGGAATCGATTGTATCGGATCGAGACAAGATCCATATGAGCTAGTTATGGAAGGAATTATTCAAAATGTAGGGAATCGTTTTGAAAAGGAGCACTTATCATCCTCAGACAGACCGACAAATAGATGTGGTCAATCATAGTTTGAAACTTATCTATGGTGCTTTATATCAGATACACCTAAGCTGTGTGCAAAATGGTTGGCTTGGGCAAAGTATTGGTATAATACTTTCTATCATTCGGCAGTGCAGACTGCACTATTCAAGGTGTTATACGGACGAGATCCGCGTCACTTGATATATTATGAGCAAAGGAGCACACTGGTGAATTCGGTAGAATAGTACTTGGAGGACAGAGATAGAACCTTGGGGGAGCCGAAGGAGCATTTGTTGAGAGCTCAACAAATTATGAAGGTTGATGCGCACAAGAGAGATATTAAGTTTGAAGTAGGGTACAAAGTTTACTTGAAGCTTCACCCCTACAGATAAAAAAAACTTGGCATGGAGATAGAATGATAAGTTATCATCTCGATACTTTGGTTCTTACGAGATAACCTAACTCATATCGCGGGAGCAGGAGTTGCATTCACGAGAAAAGTGGGATCCACACGCGGTATGGGAGAGGGAGAGGGAAATTTGGCCCCCCTTGTGGGGCCCAACAATCCAATAATTCCTTATGTTAGGAGAAGGATTAAGGAAGGAATTAATGTAGGGTTTGAGTTCAAATAAGAGAGGAAGGTTAGTAAGGAAAGAGGGTAGTTTGGGAGGGGATTGGTAGTGCTTAATTAGGGCTGTTGTGAGATATATTGGGTATGAAAAATTTGGTAAGTGTCTGCCGTCCATTACTTTTGTGAGGGATCCTAGCGTCATCTAGGGTTTGGGAGAGCAGGTTCTCCTCTCGAAAGAGGACCATTATATCTTGCTTGTTCGCATTATTATTTTCTATCAATAAAAATTTGTGGTTTGCTGAATTTCTCTTGATTTGTTGGTTGTTTTTGATACCAAGTCCTATCATAATTCTCTTTTTTTAATGAAGACAATCATGTGAGGACTCCCAATCTTTAATTCATGGGCTTATTAATGATATCTTCCATAAGTGTTGGTTTTGATATGCTAACTAAATGGTATAAATGCCATGCATAAAATAATTTTGATGAAACAAAATGGCAGACATGAAAAATCTCTTTAACTACTTACAAAAAAAAAAAAATTCTTTGAAAGCATTTATAATCAAATTGTAAGCAAAAGAGTTAGCCAGTTAGGAAAACTATATGATATTAGAATTTTAGAAGCTAAATGTCTATCACTAAATACACCACTATGCCCATTAAATTTGAATATAACTAGTCTATGTCTGAAAGTCTTAGAGGCAATTTTTTTTTTAAATGTCTATTCAATGGGAGATCTAACTGTAGACACAATTCATTATGCGAAGCCCAACAAGACAATGGCCCGTGTCAGAAAAAAAGTTGATATTGTGTGGGTATCTCAATATTAAACTATACTAATTCTCAATCAAATGGATAAAACCAACCAAGGAAAGTTATAAATTGAATGTGTCTATGCATGTTTTACATAAGTTATAACTTCCAAGATATGAGCCTTGTTTCATATTACATATTTTATACTTAAAGCATCAAAAGTAGATTTCAACATACATGCTGTTGTAATGTTGCCTATAAGGTTTAAAGAAGAGATGATTTAATCAACATTCAATATAAAAAAGGATTGAAATCATGAGATGAAGCAGTTGTTCTAAAATTATTAAATCTAATAATGAAAAATCATATACTTAGTTAAATGTCTAACCATGGAGATGAATCCCCCTCAAGTCCTTGTTGCTGTTGCCACTCACTAGAATCTACTTGATTCTTAGTCGGTTGACTCTCAAGAGCTTAGAACGTAAACTTTGAATTGAGAGAAATTAGGATAGCGAAATAAGGGAATTGAAATTTAGGAGCTTGGGAGCTATTGCATCCAAATCATTAAATCTAACAATAAAAAAAATAAATGTCTTCTACCTTGAGTTGAATACCCTTCTAATATCTTTGTCATTGTCATCACTTGCTAGATGTTGCTTAACCTTAGAGCTCACTACTTCACCTAATTGCTTGCCTTGTTGCCACTCGCTAGATGCTGTTATCGCCACTTGTCCAAAGACTCAAGTGACTACGACTCTGCGAAATGAGGGGACCTAGAGTTTAACTACCTAATTTGAAGGAGAATGTGTGAGCAGGAATCTGGTTTTGATAGTGGGGAGCTTGGGGACTTTGCATGACTTAATTGGGCAGCTTGAAGTTGATAAGTCAACGAGCCAAGCCTCATCAAACTCATATTCAAGTTCATATAGCATATGTGTAAAAAATATGAGCTCCAGCTTTAGCTCATCACTTTATAAGTCTTACTCATTAACCATTTAACAAGTCAACTCGCAGACATACTGGGCCCACCTGCACATGTTGCTTGAAGATGTCTTGGTTTCAGAATCTTTAATGGAGTTTCAATTTTGACAATTTTTAAAGTATTGACAATTCCGACATTAGTTTCACTTTTAATTTTGTAATTATTTTGATAAATTTTGAGTATGAAATCATATAGTTTGCATTTTAAGGGCGAGCATCAACATGTTTTTTCTTGCTTGGAATACACTCTTGGATGAGGCGTTTAACATGATTCATGCTAATAAGGAATTATTGGATTATATGGAGATGCAGGAGAAATGTTTTGATTTGATAGTCTTTCATGGAGTTTCAATTTTGACAAATTTTAAAACTATCAATAATTCCAACATTAGTTTCATTTTTAATTATGTAATTATTTTGACAAATTACAAGATGAAATCATATTGATAGTTTGACATTTGAAGAGTGGTCTTCAACATCTTTTTTTTCTTGCTTGGAATATACCCCTGGACGAGGTGTTGTACAAGCTCCATGTTGATGGAACGTTGTCCAAATGATTTGGTGGATTGTATAGAAAGGTGGCAGGCTAAGGATTAAATGCATGTCATTTGTGCACTTTTCACACTTTCTTTAATGTTGGCTCTTTTTAGTTACTACTCATCTTTGCCAAATGGGTGCAATGCGTGCTTATTTTGGAGAGGTGTGAATGTAATTCAAAATATACAACAACAACAACATCAAGCCTTTGCCCCACTATGTGGGGTCGGCTACATGAATCCTTTTTCTCCATTGTGTCCGGTTAAAAGTCAAACTCTCATTTAAATCTAATAAAGAAAGATCATTTCTAATATTTTCAATTCAAAATATCATTGAAAATAATTTTATTTGTTCATGTTTTCTAAGAATTAAATTAATCAATGAAATAATTCAAATTCATACTTATCATTTGATAAATTATGCACTAACAAACTATTTATCAAGATTTTTTTTGAAATATTTGTAAGCCCCCACCGCACAAGAAAAAAAAAAAAAAGAAAAAAAAGAAAAAAAGAAAGAAAAACCCGCGGTTAAGATAAATTGTAGTAGTTTAAGTATGATACTACGAAAATATTAAAAAAAACTAAGTTCTTGTTGGATTAGTACTGTTTAGGGATTTTGGGAATAGGCCATCGAGAATCGAGAACAAGATAGTTTGGAAGAGTAGGATCCATCTCTCATATCTCTGTTTTTTTTTTCCTTTGGCAACTTTGTGATAAATCAAGGAATTTCCTAAAAAAGCAAGAAACATAGTAGTTTAAGTGAGGGGTTCAACTCCCACTCATATGAGTGCCAAACTACAATTCTAGGGTCCAACTGTCTGGTGGTGTGATGTCATTGTTCTCTGAATTGGAACATTTTAAAAACGTTAATGAAATCCCTGCTAAAATAGAGAAGCAGAATGTCTATAGTGCATCTCTTTCATCGGAAAGTTTTATTATATCATGCAAAAATTGGTATTCTGTTTTGTTAGAGATCATTTCACGACCAGAATGGTATTTTTATTGATGTTCTTGTTTACTGTTTGGGGTACTACATTTGATTTCTTACTTATTTTTTGTAACATTTCGACTTCTTAAAATGTTCCTATGATCCGAATATTAAAATAATTGAGAACTCTGCATTTTTCTTGAAAGTGTGCCTAGATGTCCCCTTAATGGAAGAACTATATTCTCAAGATTATGTGGACTCAAGCTTTTCATTAATTAGGTTATCTGATTGTTATATTTCTTTTGGCAGGATATCATCCAGAGGCTTCGTTTTTTCAGAGTTATTCCTTCAATATTTGCCTTCTCGTCAATACCGGAGTTAATTTTTGGAGTTTATTTGCTATATTACTTCAGATTATTCGAGAGGCAGATAGGTTCTAATAAATACTCAGTAAGTAGCAATGAGTAAGTTTATGTTGAGACACAATAAAACTTTTTAATAACTACTTATTTATAGCATATGGTCTGCTAATTATGAGCGGATTCTACCACCCCACCACCAAGAAAAACACAATCAAAGTTTGATTCTGATTTGTAGACTTGGTTGTCATACTTTCTCGCTGGTCGCTGAATTTATAATCTTTAATTGTGCAGGTTTTTGTTCTATTCTCTCTGTCAGCGTCACTGTTACTTGATGTTCTTGCCTTGGTGTTTCTAAAAGGTTTGCATTGTCTGAAATTTCTAATACTCTTATACAGCATATATCAAATTACTTGACATAGAAATTGGTTTTCTTTAATGCTTTGTGGCGCCTACTTTCATAGATTTAGTCCTCTTACTGGTCTGACATGTATCTTTCATTTTTGTAATTTTACATACATGTTTTCTGTTTTTTCTCCCTAGCTTTCAAGTCTCCTAACGTAACCTTGTGGAAAGCCAAAGGAAAATAAAAACAAAAAGAACTATATGTAAAATGCCCCACTCTTTCTTTAGCGCAGTCTCTTTATTGTTTAATGCAGCAAGTGTATTGCACCTGCATATTATTTTCTTATTTTCACTTAATAACTGTTGTTTCCTTAAGTAGTTATTAATTACTTGGAAATTTATTTTCTTTTTTTTGTTGCCTGCCTTTGGTCGTGATCCCATATATCATTCAGGTTTGTTAATGCTCTATGAACAGCATGATTCGTGGTGCTTGGAAGTTAGTCTGCTGACTGACTTCTTAGTTTTGTGTCCTTTACTTTCAAATGGCAAACTCACTAGCTGCAATTTTGTGCTCGAGTCTAGTAAAAATTTGTTGGAATTTTTACAAATGAAGAGGTCTGATGTGATTCAACCTATATTTTTTATACTCTTAATTAGTCTTTTCTGACTCGTATGATTGCAGCACAAAACTTCTGATGGTCCTCTCACCTCATCAAAAAAATGGAAAAATTAGCAGATAATTTGGGATGTGGAGAGGTGAGCAATACGTGAAGCAAACTAAAGGGAATTCTTGCAGAAAAAAAAGGTTTTTGTTGATTTGCATTTCATGTAAGCATTGGAGGTTTAGCGACAGAAAAACTAAAAGAGAAGCATTTTAGAAGAGTTGAGGGGTAGCTTGATGTAAAATCAATAGGATTGAGAAGGAATGATTGTACTTACATTAAAAGAAAGAGGAGAAGAAGAACTTTTGAAGTAGAGGTGAAGAAAAAAACATATGGAAGAAGAATGAAAGAATTTTTTTTTCAAAAGAAGCTTCAGCAAGGACATGATATACAAGCAAGGAAATGCCTTCTCTGGCTATCAATGTTCATACAATGCAATGCTCAAAGTGTAGAAAAAGTGGAAAAGTAGGAAAAAAAACTTGAATTTTGTTTGTTGATTATGTATAAAATGTAGAAGTATTTATAGACTTCTCTAAAAGTCTTACAATAGAAATGAATCAAAGTTATTTATGAAAAAAAAATCTCGAAGAGGTGTAGGAAGATGAGGCACTTGGATTGCAATCTAAAAGCCTTAAGAGGGTCGATCCAACAGTTAGAACCCTTTAATCAATGTGCTCAAGGATCCCTTTGATGGTTGGTTGAATTGTAGGTCCCACTATCCTTTCCCACTTCCCTAATTGAATGGTTTAAATCTATCATTTTAATTTTACTTACAATATTTTTGAACGTGAGTTTGTAGAATCCTTTAATGAGAATTGTTAAATTTAGAGAATTGGAGAGGGAAAAAGCTTAATTTAATTATGCAAAATTATCCCTACTTATAGGAAGATGATGTGTGACCAGGAATTGTTTTATAAGATCGATAAAAACTCGTTAAGTAATGATCAAGTTGTAATCTTAAAACTTCACCCAAATGCGATTCAACGAAATTCTTAAGTAAACTATGAATAGGCAATCAATCACAACTTAAGTTACAGGACATTTCACAACATCAATTCAAAATAAAATAATGCATAGATTAGTTCAATTAGAATCAATTGGTTAACAAAGCGATCGTTTCACCTTGAAGTCCATATTCACTCATCTACTTCTAAGGTTGGCGGGAGAAGAAGAACGACCCAATGATGAAAATCACCACTAGGTAGAAGGCACAGACGATCCGTAGTGATGGAGCGGGAACTGGTGGCGAAGGAGTTGGCCGGTGGCTTGTGATCATCCAATGGCCGGATGGTTGATGCTCTTCAACTGATAGCGCCAATTGGTACGAAATACGGTTGATAGATCCGCCTATAGTTGTATCCCAACCCGGATATGGATCAAAGAGAGGTGATCGTAAAATGTCGATTCTCCCGTTGGAATCCTCTACGGATACGTGATCAATTTCCGAATCCGCCATTCATAGTTGAATCTTGAAGGAGGACGGAAAACGAGAGGAGAGAGGAGGTGGTGGTGGCGGCTTGAGAGGATGGGGGTTGGGCCGTGAGCTAAGAGGATGGGGGAGGGGGTGGGATGAGGTGGAGAGGCTTAAATCTGAATTTGATTTCAGATTTCCAAAATCTGAAGGTTTTAATTTTAAATTCAGATTTTCAAATTTGAATTTAGGCTAATAAGAGGGAAATGGTTAATGGTGAGAGAGAGGATAAGGTGGTCGGCCATGAAGAGGGGGGAGAAGGCTTGTGAATTAACAAGTGGGGACCACAAGGAGTTAATTAAATCTAATCAAATCTGAATTAATTTCAAAATTGATTGAATTTTAAGTAACTCCCAAAATTAAAGGAGAATGAGAGGGAAGAATAATTTTAATTTCAAATAGGTGTAACTCCTTTAATTAACTTTCCAAAATTGATAAGGTGTAATTAGAAAAACAATTAATAGAGGAGAATTTGAAATTCGAATAGGAAGATCTAGAGGAGGGGATGGCCGGCAACAATGAAGGGGAAGCTCAGGGCGGCGGAATGGGGCCAGCGGGTGGCCAGCTGGCTGGATGGCTGCAGGCCGGCGGGAAGCTGGGAGGCTGTTGGGGACTGTTTTGGAGCGGCGGGATGGGGTGAGGGTGGGAAACCGTGGGAGGAGAAATGGGAGAAGGGGTGGTGGAATTTGGGAGTTTGAGAAGGGAGGTGGGGAGAATAAAAGAAAAAGAGAGATGAGGGAACCAAATAAAACTCTCTTCCTCAAGAACTCACTAAGAGATCTTGAGATTTTACTCAAGAAATCACTAAGATATCATAAAACAAAGTTTTCATTCATCAATAATCTAAATACAATGACTAAGCCTTCATATATAGGCATTCCGAAAATAAAACCATAGAGACGCAATTGCCCTTGGGCTACAACATGCAATCGCTTCCTCATAGGGGTACAAATGGAAAAACATAAAATATAAATAACATGAATAAAATAAAACATCAGAAATAAAGACTATGAATCATGGCCGTCGCTCGACGACCCCTTCGATGGTAGACGTGTCGAAATCTTCTATGGATGTCCTCATCATTCTCCCCAGGTGGGAGGAAGCTCGACCCCGTCGAGCAAGGGTCCTGAGAACTCTCGTACAACTCCAGAATGTCAGGATCCAGTCTCTGTATCTCGTCACGATCCAGCCATGTATTCTTTGTCTCCGGCTTCCCTTTCCATTGAACTAGGTATCTTCGGCGCCCGCCATCCTTTGTGGAGATAATTTCATCATCGAGTATAGTTTCTATCTTTTCCGCATTAGGTACTATAGGAATTTTAGGGAGTGGGGGTAGGCTCGGGATCTCATTTGGTATGGTCAAGGCTCAATATTTAGTGGATTTTCAGGGTTAAAATTAGGTCTTCAAAGGCTACTAGATCCTTAATGTTAAACGTAGGATTCATATTGAAACCTTCTGGAAGGTCTAATACATAGGCATTACTGTTTATTTTGAAAGGCCCGGCACTTTTAGCGTGTAATTTCTTAATGGCCCTAGGAGGGAACCGCTCCGGACGAATCCGGACTATGACATAGTCTCCATCCTCGAACTCCTTGAATCGTCTTTTGAGATCAGCATGAAGTTTATAATTATCATTACTTTGTGCAATTCTTTTATTAATCTCTTTATGCAATTCCTGGAGATGAGAAACAAATGCAGATGCAGACTCTAACACTCTAAGCTTAGGGTTCATGGGAATTAAATCTATTGGTTGCCTAGGTTGGTACCCGTATACAATCTCAGCTGGACTTATACCTGTGGTCCGGTTAACGGAATTATTTTAAGCAAATTCAACAATAGGCAATTTAGAATCTCAATCTCTAATGTTTTCGCCCACCAAGGTCCTAAGAAGGTTTTCAAGACTCCTATTTACAACTTATGTTTGACCATCCGTTTGTGGGTGGAAGGCGGTGGAGAACTGCAGTTTAGTACTCATCTTAAGCCACAATATTTTCCAAAAATAACTAGTAAATTTCATATCTCGATCCGACACAATCGTTTTAGGGAGTCCATGAAGTCTGACAATCTCATCAAAGTACAACTTGGCAATCCTAGAGGCATCAAAGCTTTTGGAACATGGGAGGAAGTGTGCCATCTTAGAGAAATGATCTACTACGACACAAACTGAGTCATGGTTCCTAACAGTTTTGGGTAAGCCTAAAAAAAATCCATGCTAACATCTTGCCACGAGCAGTTTGGGATGGGAAGTGGCATGTAGAGGCCGGTGTTCTGCTTTCTTTGCTTAGCCAATTGGCAGGTATGACATCGCTTGACCAATTTACTAACATCCCGCTTGAGACTGGGTCAGAAAAATCTATGTTCAACTGCTGCAATGGTCTTTGCCTCTCCAAAATGCCCAGCTAAGCCTCCAGCGTGTAGTTCCCAAACGAGGAATTCACGGAGCGATGTGTTGGGAATACACAACTTTTGAGACTTAAATAAATAACCATCTTCCAACAAGAAATCGTCTACAATTCGCTTATCTCTAGTCATTAGTGACGAATATACTTCTTCAAAATTAGGGCAGTCCAAATAGTCTTCCTTAAGTCGTTCAAATCCGATTACTTCAGCTCTCATCTCTTAGGTAATCATTAGTCTTCGGCTCAGGGCATCCGTAGCTTTATTCTCAGATCCTGCTTTATGTCTAATTATGTACGTGTATTCTTGTGAGAACTCGACCCAACGATCATGACGGGCATTTAATTTCTTCTGTGAATTAATGTATCACAAAGCTTCATGATTCGAGAATATCACAAATTCTTGTGGCAACAAGTAATGTCTCCAAGATCTAAGAGACTGAATGATCGCATAGAATTCCTTGTCGTAGGTAGAATATCGTTGACGAATATCATTTAACTTCTCGCTAAAATACACGACAGGGTGTCCTTTGTAATAAAACTCCTATTCCAATACCTGATGTGTCACAAGTTACTTCAAAAACTTTAGAAAAATCAGGGATACGCATAACAGGGGCTTCGACCATTTTCCTCTTAATTTCCTCGAAAGCTTTAGTGGCAGCTAACGTCCAATGAAATTCTCCTTTCTTTAAGCAGTCAGTTATCGGGACCACTATTGTACTGAAATTCCTAATAAATCTCTGATAGAAAGTGGTTTATCCATGAAAACTCCAAACGTCTATGATGTTCTTTGGTACAGGCCACTCATTGATTGCTCTAATCTTTTCAGGGTCTGCTGAGATTCCTTGAGATGATATAATGAACCCGAGAAAAGTAACCATATATGTGAGAAACACACATTTCTTAGGATTAGCATATAACTGTTCTTTTCTCAAAATCTCAGACTTGTTTCCGATGATCTAAATGTTGGTCCACCGAGTTACTATAAATCAAAATATCATCAAAGTATACGACGACAAATTTTCCCAGGAAAGGTCAAAGGAATTGGGTCATAACTCGCATGAAAGTGCTTGGGGCGTTGCCAAGACCAAATGGCATAACCACCCATTCATACAACCCATCTTTTATTTTGAAAGCTGTTTTCCATTCATCACCAGGGCGGATTCTAATTTGATAATACCCGCTTTTAAGATCAATTTTCGAGAATAGAATCGCCCCTGTCATCATGTCTAACATGTCGTCCAATCGAGGAATTAGAAAATGACATTTCATAGTAATCTTGTTGATAGCGCGGCTATCAACACACATCCTCTAAGACCCGTCCTTTTTTGGAGTTAACAGGGCAGGAACCGCACACGGGCTAAGGCTCTCTTTGATAAATCCACGTTGCAGGAATTCATTTACTTGCTTCTTTAGTTCAGCATGCTCTATTAGGTTCATACGGTAATGAGGAAGGTTTGGTAGTGACGCTCCGGGTACTAGGTCGATGACGTGTTGGATGTCTCTAAGGGGTGGGAGCTGGTTGGGTAATTTTTCGGGGAAGACATCAGCAAAGGTCTCAAGAAGAGGTTTAACTTCATCGGGGACATGTCCTCTTGATTCGCTTCAATTTCTCTGGCTACTAGGGCATACATGGGGAATCTTGGTGAAGCTCAACGTCCATTTCTCTTGTAGTTAGGAAGTGTAAGCCTTTACTTGGTTTCGCAGGAGTGGTCTTAACTTTGATCTTGTTGGGCTTAGGTTGAGATGACATAAGCTTGATCTTTTTACCGTTGTGTTCAAACACGCAGGTATTGGTTCTACCATATATATGGACGTCATTATCAAATAACCATGGGTGACCAAGAATAATCTGTCCTACGTCCATAGTCAAAACATCACACCAAATTTTCTCTTGATACTCAGCAAATTCTATAGGAATTAGGCTTCGATCCTTTATCTCAATGGTTGTTGCCTTTATCCAAGCGACCTTATAGGGGTTGGTGTGTGGAGTCGTCTTAAGATTAAGCTTGGATATCATCGAGGAAGAGACCACATTGATGCAACTGCCACTGTCAATGAAGACCTTGCAATTCTTGTCCCCAATTTTAGTGAAAGTGTGGAAGATTGAGGTCCTTCGCCAATCATCACTTGGTTTTGGCTGGGATAAGGCGCATCTAACAACTTGTAATTCTACGGGGTCCTCTTCATGGAAAAAAATCTTCTTCATCGTCTATATGATGGATTAAATCAGTTTCAGGCTCGTCCTCTTCTTCATCAACTTCTTCAATTATGGTGACCTTGTACGGGCTAGAACACTACGAAGCGATGTGTCCATACCCGTGGCACCTATAGAACTTGGTTCCAGAGGTGACTCTGGGAGTGTCACGCTCAGGAGTCTTGTCTTTAAAGTCAGGACGTGATTGAGATTGACTCACCGTTGGTCGGTTAACAACGGGACCAGCAGGTCGGGTTTGAGGTTGACTGGAAGAAGCTTTAAAGGGTCATGAGTGGGAGTCTGAATGCCTAGTGTGAGAGTGGGTCCTAGACTCTTCTAGGTCGAGCACTAAACTACAAGTTGCTTCCAAGGTGTCAATTCCTCTCGCGAAAAGTTCATTTCGGAGGTCCTCTCTTAAACCAGCTCTAAACATTGAAAGGATCTAGGCTGGGGTAGTGATTTCCTCGCCACTGCAACGAATCAGGTAGTCATCAAAGGTAGATATATAATCCTTGACAGGTCGACTTCCTTGGGTCAGCCTATTCCACTTATCTAAGAGCTTAGGATAGTAGGACGAGGGTAGGTATTTTCTCTTGAGTTCCTGTTTCATGGTTCTCCTGTCGGTGATAGGATGCTCTCCTCGGGCCTCGCGCATGTTCTCCAAAATTGTCCAGTAGTGGTTTGCTCGGCCCGTCAGTTTCATCTCCGCAAATCAAACTTTTCGTTCTTCCGAGATACTATACCATTTGAAATAATTATCCATCTTTTTTATCCAATCTAAGAAAATTTGTGGGTCGAGGGTACCATCATAAGTAGGTGTATCTATTCGAATGTTCTTAAGAAACTGAGCATCGTTATCTCTCAAAATGGGCTCATTTCCTACGGTGTCCTGATTAGGTCTAGGGTTATAACGGTAGTGATCTCGTTGTAGTCCATGCTCGGTCCGAGTGTCATCGCCATAAGATGAATGTGGCCTAGAAGGGGTGTAAATAGCAGGGTTTCCTAGACGCTCAATGTTATCCAGTCGTTCACCCATTTGACGCCTAAAGTCCGCTAAGTCAGTCTGGGTGTTTCGGATTTGCTGTGTAACCGTTCCAAGTTGACCCACTATAAGGTCCAGCGTTGCTTGAATGTGTTCCAGGTCCATAGTTTAGGCTAGGGGACACTAGGGTAGGTGAATGGGCACTACGGTAATATGAAATTCTCCTTTCTTTAAGCAGTCAGTTATCGGGGCCACTATTGTACTGAAATTCCTAATAAATCTCTGATAGAAAGTGGCTAATCCATGAAAACTCCGAACGTCTCTGATGTTCTTTGGTACAGGCCACTCATTGATTGCCCTAATCTTTTCAGGGTCGGTTGAGATTCCTTGAGATGATATAATGAACCCGAGAAATGTAACCCTATCTGTGAGAAACACACATTTCTTAGGATTACCATATAACTGTTCTTTTCTCAAAATCTCACAGACTTGTTTCAGATGATCTAAATGTTGGTCCACCGAGTTACTATAGATCAAAATATCATCAAAGTATACGACGACAAATTTTCCCAGGAAAGGTCGAAGGACTTAGGTCATAACTCGCATAAAAGTGATTGGGGCGTTGCTAAGACCAAATGGCATAACCACTCATTCATACAACCCATCTTTTGTTTTGAAGGCTGTTTTCCATTCATCACCAGAGCGGATTCTAATTTGATGATACCCGCTTTTAAGATCAATTTTCGAGAATAGAATCGCCCCAGTCATCATGTCTAACTTGTCGTCCAATCGAGGAATTAGAAAACGATATTTCACAGTAATCTTGTTGATAACGCGACTATCAACACACATCCTCTTAGAACCGTCCTTTTTAGGAGTTAACAGGGCAGGAACCGCACACGGGCTAAGGCTCTCTTTGATAAATCCACGTTGTAGGAGTTCATTTACTTGCTTCTTCAGTTCAGCATGCTCTGTTGGGTTCATACGGTAATAAGGAAGGTTTGGTAGGCACGCTCCGGGTAATAGGTCGATGACCTGTTGGATGTCTCTAAGGGGTGGGAGCTGGTTGGGTAATTCTTCGAGGAAGACATCAGCAATGGTCTCAAGAAGAGGTTTAACTTCATCGGGGACATGTTCCTCTTGATTCGCATCAATTTCTCTAGCTACTAGGGCATACATGGGGGAGCCTTGGTGAAGCTCAACGTCCACTTCTCTTGCAGTTAGGAAGTGTAAGCCTTTGGTTTCGCAGGAGTGGTCTTAACTTCGATCTTGTTGGGCTTAGGTTGAGATGGCATAAGCTTAATCTTTTTATCGTTGTGTTCGAACACACAGGTATTGGTTCTATCATATATATGGACGTCATTATCAAATAACCATGGCGACCAAGAATAATCTGTCCTACGTCCATAGTCAAAACATCACACCAAATTTTCTCTTGATACCCAACAAATTCTATTGGAATTAGGCTTCGATTCTTTATCTCAATGGTTGTTGCATTTATCCAAGCGACCTTATAGGGGTTGGGGTGTGGAATCGTCTTTAGATTAAGCTTGGATATCATTGAGGAAGAGGCCGCATTGATGCAACTGCCACTGTCAATGATGACCTTGCAATTCTTGTCCCCTATTTTAGTGAAAGTGTGGAAGATTGAGGTCCTTCGCCAATCATCACTTGGTTTTGATTGGGATAAGGCACATCTAACAACTTGTAATTCTACGGGGTCCTCTTCATGGAAAAAATCTTCTTCATCGTCTACATGATGGATTAAATCAGTTTCAGGCTCGTCCTCTTCTTCATCAACTTCTTCAATTATGGTGACCTTGTATGGGCTAGAACACTGCGAAGCAATGTGTCCATACCCGTGGCAAGATGTAGCATGGATTTTATTTTAGGCTTACCCAAAAATGTTAGGAAGCATGACTCAGTTTGTGTCGTAGTAGATCGTTTCTCAAAGATGGCACACTTCCTCCCATGTTCCAAAACCTTTGATGCCTCTTGGATTGCCAAGTTGTACTTTGATGAGATTGTCAGACTTCATGGACTCCTTAAAACAATTGTGTCAGATCGAGATGTGAAATTTACTAGTTATTTTTGTAAAACATTGTGGCTTAAGATGGGTATTAAACTACAGTTCTCCACCACCTTCAACCCACGGACGGATGGTCAAACGAAAGTTGTCAATAGGAGTCTTTGAAACCTTCTTAGGACCTTGGTGGGCGAAAACATTAGATATTGGGATTCTAAATTGCCTATTGCTAAATTTGCTTATAATAATTCCGTTAACTGGACCACAGGTATGAGTCCAGCTGAGATTGTTTACGGGTACCAACCTAGGAAACCAATAGATTTAATTCCCATGAACCCTAAGCTTAGAGGGTCAGAGTCTGCATTTGCATTTGCATCTCATCTCCAGGAATTGCATAAAGAGATTAATAAAAGAATTGCACAAAGTAATGATAATTATAAACTTAATGTTGATCTCAAAAGACGATTCAAGGAGTTCGAGGTTGGAGACTATGTCTTGGTTCGGATTCGCCCGGAGAGGTTCCCGCCTGGGGCCGTTAAGAAATTACACGCTAAAAGTATCGGACCTTTCAAAATAACTTTCAAAATAAATAATAATGCTTATCTATTAGACCTTTTAGAAGGTTTCAACATGAATCATACGTTTAACATTGAGTATCTAGTAGCCTTTGAAGGACCTGATTTTAACCCTGAAAATCCACTAAATATTGAGCCTTGTGTGACCATACCAAGTGAGATCCCGAGCCTACCCCCACTCCTTAAAATTCCTACAGTACTTAATGCGGAAAAGATAGAAACTATACTCGATGATGAAATTATCTCCACAAAGGATGGCAGGCGCCGAAGATACCTAGTTCAATGAAAAGGGAAACCAGAGACGGAGAATGCATGGCTGGATCGTGACGAGATACAGAGACTGGATCCTGACCTTCTGGAGCTGTACGAGAGTTCTCAGGACCCTTGCTCGACAGGGTCGAGCTTCCTCCCACCTAGGGAGAATGATGAGGACATCCATAGGAGATTTCGACAATTCTACCATCGGAGGGGTCGTCGAGCGATGATCATGATTCATAGTCTTTATTTCTGATGTTTTATTTTATTCTTGTTATTTATATTTTATGTTTTTCCATTTGTACCCTATGAGGAAGTCATTGCATGTTGTAGCTTAAGGGCAATTTCGTCTTTATGGTTTTATTTTCAGAAGGCCTATATATGAAGGCTTAGTCATTGTATTTGGATTATTGATTAATGAAATTTTTTTTTATGATCTCTTAGTTAGTTCTTGAGTGAAATCCCAAAATCTCTTAGTAAGTTCTTGAGGAAGAGAGTTTTGCTTGGTTCCCTCATCTCTCTTTTTCTTTTCTTCTCCCCACCTCCCTTCATAAGCTCCTCCAAAATTCTACCACACCTTCTCCCATTTCTCCTCCCACGGTTTCCCACCCTCACCCCTTTCCGTCGCTCCAAAACAGGCCCTAGCAGCCTCCCAGCTTCCCGCCGGCCTGCAACCATCCAGCCAGCCGGCCATCAACCAGCCGGCCACCCGCTGGCCCATCCCGCCGCCCTGAGCTTCCCCTTCACTGCCGCCGGCCATCCCCTCCTCTAGATCTTTCTATTCAAATTTCATATTCTCCTCTCTTAATTACTTTCCTATTTACGCCTTATCAATTTTGAAAAGTTAATTAAAGGAGTTACACCTATTTGAAATTGAAATTATTCTTCCCTCTTATTCTCATTTAATTTTGGGAGTTACTTAAAATTCAATCAATTCTGAAATTAATTCAGATTTGATTAGATTTAATTAACTCCTTATGATCCCCACTTGTTAATTCACAAGCCTTCTCCCCCCTCTTCATGGCTGGCCACCTCATCCTCTCTCTGTCCCATTAATTCTCCTTTAATACACCATTAACCCTTTCCCTCTTTGCCTAAATTCAAACTTGAAAATCTGAATTTAAAATTAAAACCTTCAGATTTTGGAAATCTGAAATCAAATTTAGATTTAAGCCTCTCTCCACCTCACCCCACCCCCTCCCCCACCCTCTTAGCTCACGACCCAACCCCCATCCTGTCAAGCCGCCACCACCACCTCTCTCCTTCATGATTCAACTATGAATGACGGATTCGGAAATTGATCATGGATTCGTAGAGGATTCCAACTGCAGAATCGACATTTTTCGATCATCTCTCTTTGATCGCTATCCGGGTTGGGATATCACTGTAGGCGGATCTATCAACCGCATTTCGAACCAATTGGCGCTATCAGTTGAAGAGCATCAACCATCCGGCCATTGGATGATTACAAGCCGCCGGCCAACTCCTTCGCCACCAGTTTCCGCTCCATCACTATAGATCGTCTGCGCCTTCTACCTAGTGGTGATTTTCGTCATTGGGTCGTTCTTCTTCTCCCGCTAACCTTAGAAGTAGATGAGTGAATATGGACTTCAAGGTGAAACGATCGCTTTGTTAACCAGCGGATTCTAATTGAACTAATCTATGCATTATTTTATTTTGAAGTGATGCTGTGACATATCCTGTAACTTAAGTTGTGATTGATTGCCTATTCATAGTTTACTTCTTAAGAATTTCGTTGAATCGCATTTGGGTGAAGTTTTAAGATTACAACTTTATCATTACTTAACAAGTTTTTATTGATCTTATAAAACAATTCCTTGTTTTACATCACAGAACTAGCAGGTATGCCACGACTCTTGTTAGTCCTTAACCCCTTGTTCCCGATATCTTTGATATCCTGTTCATTTCAGGTTTAGAAATGATGCTCTGCTTGTCCCTATCCCACTCCTTCTGACCCGAATACGAATCATGGTCCCTGTCCGCCCTCCCAGCCACTTCCGGCAAGCAATTAGGGAACCCCATAACCGATTCTTCTTCGGAAGTGAATTGTTGAGATCTGAATCAAACTTTTAACTTAGTAACCATAAATCGTAAATGGATAACAGCTGTTGATTATGACGATCCTTATGAAAGAAGATGGTGTTGTTGTTGCATAGAAGCGGGAGATTGTGGAAGAACTCTGCACTGAATTATTCAGCTCCCCTTCACTCTAGCCTAGCACACATGATCTCCAGATCCACTTGTCTCCTAATCATGCTCCGTTATCTCGCATTTTCTTAACCATCGAGCTAGTGTTAGACCGGTAAAGCCGGTCCATATAGGACTGGCCCGCAGGAACATAGGTGGAAGATTTCTGCCTCTTCGATATGCCGTTCGAACCTCAGGAGCCAACCGAGCATTTTATGATGGATTTTTAAGGGAGTTAGGCGGGAAATTTGAATGTAGAGACTATTTAGAATTTTCCTTTTTGATTGTATGCATTAAATAGTTGTTTTCATAGGGTTAGGGTATCTTGAATTTGGTTGAAATTTGAGATCCCTTAGGTTTTTGTGTTCTAGCGGTGTCTAGAGATTTGGGAGAGATAGATCCTTCTCTCGAATAGAGGATCAATTGTATCTTGGTATTTTCCGTTTCTATTTCATTAAATAATTCAAATTATGTACTGTTTTCGTAGTTTTGTGTGGATTCATGCGGAGAATTTTTACTGTTTTCCAAAGATTGATAGGAAATTCTTGGATCTTCAAGTGTTTCCTATCAAATTGTTATAAGAGCAATTTCCTGAGCTGAAATAGAAGTTTTCCTCACTGAATTTTGTTGTGTTCCATATCCTATCATGTGGTTTTTTGCTGATTGGAGGCCATATTCATGCAAACTTGTTGCTCTTTGTTATTGGAGCCTAAATCCAGATTCTCATGGCAAGAAGAAGGTAGAAGTGTGGGAAGGGGAGACTGAACAAATAAAATATGAAATTTCAAAACTCCAAACTCAAGTTTTAGATTTAAAGAAAGATATTGTAGTCATCCATGATAAATTTGATTCTAATTTCTCCATCTTAGAGGAGATGCTGAAGAAAGTGCTCAACAACCAAACCAAAAAAATGCCGTCAGAGGTGAGGGAAGTTACCGACAGATAGGAAAGTGGGGAAAACTCTAAACCAATTAGACGAAGGGAAGATCAGGAGGTGGAGATTTCAGAATGAACAGAAAAAATGCCTCTCATAGGGCCTATTCCTAGGGAGGAGTCAGGTAGAGGGTATGTGGAGAGGCATGAGGGGGTTGGACATAAGTGGAGGGGTTTGAAATTTGAAAGAAGAGGGACTTTATTTGAAAGATGAGGACTTTATTATGATCGAAGAGGTGTCGAATTTGAAAGGAGATGGGTTGAATATTTTCAAAGGGGTACTGAATTTGAAGGGAAAAGGTGGGGTTGGTGATGAAAGGTTTGGCTGCGAGCGGAGGAGGGATGATTGACACAATTGGGGAGAGCCATCCCCTTGGGGAAGGGAAATTTTTGAGGAAGCAGGGTTAAAGGAGGATATCAGAGGGTGAGGAAATTGAAGGTGTCGATTTTTGAGGGAGAGGATGCACATGGGTGGATCTATAGGGTGCAAAGGTACTTTACTGTCAATAGGTTTATGGAGGAGGAAAGACCGACGGCAGCTATGTTTGGAAGGGAAGGCTTTGACTTGGTACTAGTTGAGGGACATGCGACGACCCATATAGAGGTTGAGGGAATTCAAGGATTGCTTGTTAGAACAATTTCGAACTGGCAGGGGAGGGGACTTCTACGAACAGTTCTTTGCATTGACACAAGATGATTCAGTGATAAAGTACCAGGAGAGGTTCAAGTAATTGGCCAACCGATTGGACCGCCTTTCTGAGACCATGTGAGAAGGAAAATTTATGAAGGGACTAAAATTAGAGATCCGGGTGACAGTTAGAGTGATGAGGCCTTGTGACTTGGGAGAGGCTATGGAGCTAGCTCAGTTAGTAGAGGATCAGAGGCACCTAGAGAAAGGGACGGAAGGCAGCAAATCAGGAAGCACAAATAGGACGACCACCACCATTTTGGCATCCAGGGAGCCAACATCGGGTACCCTTTGGGAGACCCCAAAGGAGAAGATTGTTGGTGGAAGACCCAGGGACAACTTCAAGAAGCTCAGAGAACAAAATTACAGGAGAAGAGTGCAAAGGAGCTTTGTTTCAAAAGTGGGGAATGATATACACCGGGGAGCATATGTAAGGATTGAACTCTTCAGGTTTTCACTGTTTGTGTCAATTGGACTGGTCCAACTGGCTCATATAGAACCGGCCCGCGGGAACAAAGGTCTTCGATATGCCGTTCGAACTGGAGGAGCCAACCGAGCATTTTAGGAAGGATTTTTGAGGGAGTGGGGAGGGAAATTTGAATGTACTGACTATTTAGAGATTTCCTTTTTGATTGCATTAAATAGTTATTTTCCTAGGGTTAAGGCATCTTGAATTTGGCTGAAATTTCTTTAGGTTTTTGGGCTCTAGCGGCCTCTAGAGATTTGGGAGAGATGAATCCTCCTCTCGAATCGAGGATTAATTATATCTTGTTATTTTCTATTTCTATTTCATCAAATAATACAAATTATCTACTATTTTCATGATTTTGTGTGGATTCTTGCGAAGAATTTTTACTGTTTTCAAAAGATTGATAGGAAATTCTTGAGATCTTCAAGAAAACAGATATGTACTTGCTCGATCGGATGATCTCAAGGAAGGTAGCCAAAGGTTGTGATTCAACAACAATGATGTGGTTGGCATTGGAGGCAACATGCAAGATGACATTGGTCTCTGCCTACTCGGTTACATTGCTAATACCGTAAATTGCTTTATGCAGCCCTCACCGATGGCGCCTTGATAGGCTAACCAAGTTCTGCACATTGTTGCCCTCCTTGCCGGCTTCTCACTCCCCAAATTCCCCCCGAAAGTGGAGGTGCGGGCTCGGCCGTTTTCAACCCTTTTGATAGTCTACGAGCTCTTGTTGCAAGAAGCTTCACGAGTTGGCCCAATTAACATATTATGGCCATTAGTTTTCGTTGTCTTCTCTTGCTCTGTTCCCTCTCTACATTCATCGGCCTTCACTTCCTTAGCTTTTGGATTCATTGAGTTCGACTTTTTGCTCTATTACCATATTAAATTTAGAAAATTAGATATGGTAAAAGTTTAATTTTATTATACAAAAGTATCTCTGTTTATAAATCTATACAAGATGCCTTAATAAATAAACAAATAACTATAGAATCCTTCATAATTTTTCTAATATAATCATCCTTCCTAAATTAGCTACCCAAATATAGAAGCAGATCGGCGTGATCCAGGCGAGCCTCCCATGGATCCCCATGCTGGCCGTGGGATCAAGGGCCAAGGGATGGCTAAGATTTAACAGTGTGATCCAGGTGAGCCTCCCACAGATCCCTATGCTGGTCGTGGGATCAAGGGCCAAGGGATGATTGAGATTTAACAAGAATATCTGTAAATTGATTTCATGTTAGCACATATGGAGTGCAGATCATCTACTTTATAGTTTTTCTTTTATGAAAGGTCTGACCAACTTCACATGGTTGGTGCTTCATGTTGTACTAGGTTATGAACATTGCCAATGGTAGATTTATTATTATAGTATATCTTCATTGGCCCTTTCTATTTAATTTTTAAATCTTCCGAAATGATTTTAATCTACAGAAGCTCACAAATTCCTTAGGAAATGACCTTAAATTCATACGCAGTGCTATTTTTTTTTTATATGCAGTGCTATATCTTAAAATAACAGCCTATTTCTTGCTCTATATTTTAAGATTTTCTCCTAAAAATGTACAATATGTAGTCATGGATCTTCCATGTACTAGTGATCCTGAATGGTTTGCATCAGTATACCTTTAATTTGTAAATTATCCTTTTTTAAATAGAGAATTTTATTACCGAGACTTGATATTGTCTTATGATTCTATAAACAACTTGAAGGTGAGATTCTTTGGTTTGTGCATGAATTAATTGATGAGATTCACTGCAAATACGATGTTTGGACAAGTATAAGATAGATAAATCTTTTTTTTTCAACCAATCTTCGACGTTGTCTCAATTCTTCTTCTTTTTATTCTTCATATGAGTTGATTTTTGAAATCTGGTTTAGCTGAGGTTGCACAAAATTTGCAATCAATCATTTTTCAACTAATCTTCAAACCATGTCTTTTCCTTCTTCATCTTAGTCCATTTTTTGATCTAATTTAGTTTGGATTTCACAAATTTTGCAATCAGTCTTTTTTTATTTTTATTTTCAATAAATTCATAATATATTTTTATTGATAGATATGATAATTGAGCAATTTTTATTCCTAAAAAGTATTTGAAGTTTACTTAAAAAAAAAAAAGAGTTTGCCCAACTCTTTGTTTATAGATACAATTAGAATTTATATTTATCATCAGTGAAGTATTTTATGATGACAGCATAGCATTTTTTTATCTAATTTCCTTCTTATCTTTTGTGAATCCATCAAATCATGCTCTCAGAGATTGTTTAAGGTCATGCAAAACTTTTTTTAATTTGCACTCTTTATTATTTGTGAAACAATCTATCAAATCTTGGTGGTGAATACATATTTAGCTTCTTCTCCTTTGTAGGCAAGCATTATTTACACTATATTGCCACATAAACCATCTATAATTTGTTGTAAGATAAATTTAGATGAGTATTATATTCATTTTCACAATATGAGCAAAAGTTTTTTGATAGTCAATTCTATAGAGTTGAGTCTATTCTTTGGCTATCGATCTCACTTTATATTATTCCAAGCTTCCATCTGCTCTATGCTTTAAAAAAATTCATTTGCATCATTTTCTTCACTTTTTGTTGTTTAACATCTCCTAAGTGCGATTTTTGTCAAATCATGACATCCTTCTATTTTTTTGTTTTTAAGCACCTCAAATAGAGTTTGTGGTTTTGTAAGGAATTGAGCTGATATTTGTAAGGAATATTTTATTGGAAGGAGAATTTTTGAAAGATACGTACTAATAGATGAGATACCAAGAAGAATATTATGATAGAGTGATCATTGTTATCTGTATTAGTTTAGAATTTTGAGCTAGCTAGAGATTTTGGCTGAGCTTATTCTTTCTTGTAGAAGTTTTAAGGCTTATAATGTCTGGATTTGTTGGATTGTATTGTAGGAATGTCACGATTAAAGATAAAGTTTTCATCAAATTTATCTTTCACTTGAGAGTTTTTATCCTGAATATAAGTTTGATTGAAAAAACTTCTCATCAAAGAAGATATAAAGTAAGAATTTTTTTTTGGTAGTAGAATGATAATGCTTATACTCTTTTTTAACTAGAGGATTATCCAAGAAAGGCACATTTAAGACTCTAGAATTAAGTTTACTGTTGTGTGGATGTTAAACATCAGCATATTTTTTTTAGATAAAAAAATTATACAATCCAAATGCGAAACATGAACTATGAACATGGTAGAAAAACCCACAAATATGTCTACCAAAGAAGAAGGATCAAGTACATTCCACAACTCACAAGTGACAACAACATAAATTTGATAACATAAATTATAAATTCAAGCATATTATTCAAATGGGTCTACACACGTAATGTAATATAACATTAATTTACTCTTTCTTTTATTTGTTTTAGGTAGACCGACTCTTTAGTGACATGGTCTACCAAGTAATAATGTACTATAAATATCCCTCTAGTTGTAAATACTTGATATGGAATACTAAATTTCTGGTTTTCCTATCTTCTCTTCTCTAACATCTCTTCCTATTTCTCTTTTTTTGGAGTTTACACTTCTCTAAAGGTGCCTTATCTTTTTGACTAGCCAAGAAGCTTATCAAATGGTGCTCCATGGCACTAACATCACGTCTCCGTAGCTATAAACCGTCAAGATCCAACAAACACTCCTGCACTCATATGCTCAATTTGCCCTTCATCTCCTCGGTGGCTTTGTCCAGCAGTTAACCGGCCAGCCACATTCCTATAGCAGAAATCCGCCTTCATGCAGCCGTATGGATCATCTAGCCACATCTGTTGCTTACCAACTTCACCATCTGTTCCTAGCATTGCTTCAGGCCTTCGATTTGGCCGCAATTTCCTATTCCAGAACACCGAGAACAGCAGTTTTCACACAACGTCTTGTTAAATAAGCCTCTATTGCAGCCGTTCTTTCCCAACACAACAAGCCATCTGGCCCTCTGTTTTCAAGAACAGCAACCCCCCATTGCAGCCGCACCCCTGCAGTTTTTTGTAACAAATCAGCTTGTCCAGCTGTTCGGTTTGGCATTGACAACAGTAGCCATCTGTTCCCAGCCAACAACCTACCCAGATCATCATCTTCTAGCTGCTGAAGTGTCATCGCCAACTCAGTCCACTACCTCTACTCCGTGGATAACAATCATTTAACCACAACCTTCCTTTCAAACGCCCACGACATTCAAGATAACATCAGTTTCTTTGTTTTCTTTTAGTTATTTTAAATTCTTGTTTTCTCAATTCATTTTTCTAGTAGTTTTTTCTCTTTTCACAGTTTCAGGTTCTTATTTTCAAGCATCATCTGAGGACCATCTTTTCTCATCCTTCATTAATCTTACACCGTGAGACATGTTGATTTAGGGTCCGTTTGGGACGGCTTCACGGCTGCTTTGCTTTATAAAAAATTGGTAAATATTCGTTTGGGGCATTGCGGCAGAGCCGAGTCAGAAAAATTTCCGCGGGCCGTGGCTGCTTTCTGCGACCTCTCGGTGCCTCCCGCGGTCCGCTGCTTTCCGCAGTTTCCCACGCAAAAATGTCGTAAATACCATAATGTGACCTTTCTTCCTTCCGCTGCCCCAACAATCCGTAAATCGACATTTTTCTTCTTCTCCGCTTTTTCGCCTCCAACGATCTGTCTCGTACTTTTCTCATTTATCAGGAAATTCGCTGATGCTCAAGGAGAAGGGAAGCTCATCGAGTTCCGTGGGATTGAAAACCAGCAAAACGATTGCCGGAGTCAAGGGTGACGAAAGCCGGGAAATCTCGATCGATTGTGCCAGCGCCGACTGTGGCTATCCATGGAGCAGCGTTGGTTATGCTTCCCGACCCCGGACCGCTGTTTCCTGCGGAGCAAGCTACAAAGATACCACGCTCAGCCGTTGCGAAGGTGCCAACGGCGATGGTATTGCGGAAAAATGGTGCAGTACCGCCGCCTAGGGAGAGAGAGAGGACATCAAAGCCGTCGGAGATCGCACGATCGATACCAGCAAGGATGTCGAAACCAAAGCAACCCGAGGCCCAGCAGACCTTGTAGGCTGCGATGCGGCAGGAGGTACACATGCCTCGGGCGGTGCCATAGGCGTAGCCGAGAAGACTTGCATTGGCGGCAGAGGCGCCGGCGGCGGTGGAGGCGGTATGGGAGCCGTGGCCATGGCGATCACCATGCTGGGGGAGGAGGGAGGCGGCGGCGAAGGCGTGAAGTGCGTCAGAGTACGAGTAGAACATATAAATTTACAAAAAAATATTTGATATTTAAGTAATTTTATTTCATCACAATATATGTAAGGTTATAAACGTAATTTGTTCCTATACAGCTGCAACACAGCAGCTCGACAGTTATACTTCCCAAACAAAATATACTACTTTCTATAGTGTAACTTCAGAATTCAACTTTTTATACATCAACTTCACAACCTGCTTTGCCGACAGCTGCAGCCGTCCCAAACGAAGCCTTAGCCAAAGACCAACACACCATGCAAACCAACCAAGAATTACAATATTTGGAAATCCAAAAATCACTCCAATAAGTTGATCTCTAATTTGCATCCATTGGCACATCTCTCCAATAATTCCATACTTTCATGGATTCTATTGACAAATGCCTTGTCTTCTTATGCACCAACCAATCTCGCACCTCACCCCATAAGGCTCTCTTTCTTCGGCTAACATTCTAGGATCAGATAAACAAATCCTTTATCATCATCCCCCCCCCCCACGCTACAAATTTGTTTTCCTTAAATTTATGAAAATTGAACTTCCTCGTTTTAATGGGTTAGACGTACAAACTTGGATCTTTAAAACATAAGAATTTTTATGATTTTCATAACACCACAACGCCATCGAAGGTCCAACAACTACTTAGTACCAATGGTTGCGTATGAAGGGCCAATTATTTTCTTGGCCCGACTTTATTCTTAATTTACAATAGCGATTTGGTATTTCCACATATGAAGATTTATATGGGAATCTTTCTAAACTAATTCAACAAAGTTTTCTCATAGAATAACAAATAACATTCGAAAACCTTGCTTTTAAAGTTCCTAATTTATCTGAATCCACACGCATTAGTTATTTCATATTAGGATTTAAACCAAAAATTCAACATGAACTTCTGATGTAGACACACAAGAAGAAATTGATGCAATTGATATAACTTAAAACAAACTTTATTAAAATAAAAGCAGACAACTAAGACTTGACAAACACAACAAGAAATATTAGGAGAAATAAAGAAAATTAAAAAAGACGCTATCCTGAGACAACCGTCAGAGCGGGTTCCTCACATGCATCGAATTGTAGGTTAAATAAGAAAAGTGCATAAGACTAGCAAACCGATGGTCCACCACTGCAAGATTGTCCAAATGCTCCCAAATCAACCAAATCACGACACCCTAAAGTTCTTTCACTGTTGAGAAGAAGGATACAGATGGAGTGACACTTGCTGAGAGACGAAAGAGGTTAGAAGCCCGAGAAGAAAGGTTGGAAAGAGCCCGCAGGATTTTCGGAGGGGATAAGAAAGAAGGGTGGAAAGAGCCCGCAGGATTTTCAATGCAAACCGCAGGTTAATAGCAAATATGCTCACAAATATCAACTGCCTTCATTCTCAACATCTTCTCTTATTTATAGGCATAGTAAAGGAATGCCAAAAGCCACCTTAGTTAATGTTCACAACATCCCAAGCATCATTTTTCATAGGATTTCCAAATGCCACTTCGGAAAACAGCCCAGCATAAATCCTGAAGGAACAGTTACGGGAATCAAAGGTATTTCACGGAACCAAGGAGCCAACATCACGGTAAGCAAGCAGGCCGAGAAATCAAAGCAACACAGCCACGGGAAAAACACCCCAGCACGGAAAAACAGAGGCCGACTGGACTCCCAAGCGGTAAAGCACAAAAATTAGTAACTCCATCATAAATTCTAATGCATCGAATTCAGCCCCCATTAAATACAAACCACGGTTTTCCAAGAGACAAGAAGAAGGGGGAAGGGACAAGGCCACTCCAAAAGTAATTCTTCTTAATGAGGTACCTTTTGAGAATTAAAGAGCTACTAAACTCCAGCTTCAAGCAACTAAAAGAACAAGCTCAATACCATGTGCTCCAAAACAGCCAACCCGTGAACCATCAACGGCCAAGGACCAATTGAACCAACAAACCAAAGGTCTACCAAGCCCTATGCACAACCTACTATGATCATTGGATGTTTTCCCATCATTGGATAGCTAAAAAAGAAAAGAAAATAAAATAGAAAACAAAATATACTATTGTTCAAATAAAATAAAAAGTATAGAAATTCTTGATAGCATCAACTTCTTGCACGACCTATTTCCCTCTTGGATATTATGGAATTAGCACGATGTCATGTAGCAAAAATTCAAGATTTTTTTAAATTTCTTCCTCCTTTTGGTGGAAATTATGTCCTACTACAGAAAATACTACACCTAATTCTCTATATATTAGCATCAATTCAACCACTTCGCCACCTCTTATTTCTTGCTTCCCTTTTCTACACCAATTATCCCTAAGCCTCCAAATCTTCCCATCTGAAAATTTGCACAAGCCAAAATTCAATTACACCGTGAGAAAGTTCTATGAAAAAGTTATGTTTCAATTGTGATGCAAAATTTGGCCCTCAACACCATTGTCTAGATAAATTCTATCTCCGACTCAACATCGATGTCTCTGACTTAGCAGATGACTCTTTCCTCTTGTCTATCAATGATGAAAATCCAGGTCCTCAACCCGAAATTAGCCTTAATGCTCTAGCCGGACATTTTAACGAACTTTCTTTCCTATAAACCGACTCAATTAACAATCATAATGTGCAAATATTAATTGATAGCGACAGTACTCATAATTTTATTCAAGAAAACTTCATCACCATCTTCAACCTATTAAACAAAATTCAACGTATTTGTGGGCAATGACAACTACAATTTATTATCTTTTAATGCTAAATGACCTCGAGTAAACATTACTATTCAGGAATATCAAGTTTGTCTAGATTTATTTGTTCTCTCTATTCATGTGTTTAATATTGTTCTTGATATGCAATAGCTACAATCTTTAGACCCGTTTTACACAATTATCAAAACTTACCATGCGAATCCATAATCAAAATATGCAGATTACATTGACAGGGGAACCCCAATTACACTATGATCCTATTTCCTTTTATCAGTTACATGCAATCATTTCCCATTCACCCACCATCTACCTCTTCATTATTCAATCACACCTCATAGATCTAGTTTTTTCCTTCTCTACTAACCTATTGGCTGACTACATAGCTAAACTCACAACTACTTTGCTCTTTCCATTTCTATCTCCTCAAACAATTCCAACACTTATTTCAACCTCCACAAAGCCTTCCACACCTTCGTTCAATTGATCATCATATTCACTTTCCTTATCCAAACCTATTAATATCCAGCCTTATTGTTATCCATATTTTCAAAAGGATGCAATGAAACAATTAGTCTCCGAAATGTTTCATGTCGGCATTATTCATCATAGCCATAGCCCTTTTTCTAGTTTAGTTCTGCTTGTTAAAAAATGGGATGGCACTTGATGTTTTTTGTGCTGATTATAGAGCCCTTATTACCCTTACCATTAAAAATAAATTTTATATCTAGGCTGTAGATGAACCTTTAGACGAACTCCATGGAGTTACTATATTTTCTAAATTTGATCTACGTTCACGCTATCATCAAATTAGAATACACCCCTCATGATATTCATAAAATAGTCTTTCTAATTCATGAAGGACATTACAAATTTCTTGTTATGCCTTTTGGGCTAACCAATGCCCTTACATTGCAGGCATTAATGAACAAAATCTTCCGTTCATTTCTTCACAATTCGTTATAATTTTCTTTGACGACATCCCGATGTACAGGTTCACTCTCGAACTCCATTTTAATCACCTTACTCTAGTTTTTAAATGCTTGCAAACAAATCATCTTTTTCTAAATCTTAATAAATGTCAATTTTGTTAATATTCCATTGAATATGTAGGTCACATTGTCTCCGTAAGATGCATCCAATTTGACCCTACTAAAATTAATGTTATAACAAATTGGCTAGTTCCCTCTTCTTTACATTACATGCGTTCAATTTTAGGTTTTATGGGTTATTACTGACGATTTATATCTCATTATGCTTCCATAGCCGCTATGTTAATCAATATTATAAAAAAGATTCCTTCAAATGTGAAGACACAGCCTTAACAATTCAAAAATTCAAATTAGCTATTAACAACTACACCAGGCTTAGCCTTACCTGATTTCACCAAAACTTTTATTCTTGAAACAGATGCTTCCAACGTTGGCATTAGTGCGATTCTCTTACAAAATAATCATTTTATTTCCTTATTCTGCAAAAAAGTAAGCATAAAATTCTCTACATCTTCAACTTATCTAAGAGAATTATATTCTATTCTAGAAGTTATTTCTAAATGGCATCAACATTTTTAAGCAATGGATTTATTATTTTTACCGATCATAAAATCTTACATGAATTTCAAACTTAGGTAATCCAAACTCTTGATCAACAGTATTATTTTCACATTCTATTGAATATAAGCCATGGAAAATAAATATCATTGTCAATTCTTTATGGACACAACCAGAAGAACCTTCGACTTCTCTTACTGCCTTAATAGCCTAAACTAATTTTTCTATTTCTATAATTAATGACATACAAAAAAGAATCACTTCATTTTCCAGATATTCTTCATATTACTTCTTAACTTTCTAATGGACAACTTCCTAATATAGTTTATGAATTTTGTGACCACATTCTTTATTATAAAAGTCGTATTTATCTTTCTAAATATTATACTCTTAAACACTGAATCCGCATAGAATTTCATTCAACACTTCTTGTGGGTCACCAAGACAGTCTTAAGACAATCAAATGAATATTGCATAATGCCTAGTCTTCATGCAGACGTTGCTGACTTTGTTAACAAATGTCTTATTTGTCAAGAAATCAAGTATTCTGCTCTTCCTCTAGCAAGCCTTTTACCTCCTATACCTATACCTTCATAAAAATTTGGGAAGACTTGTCTATTGACTTCTTTACTGATCTACCAAATTCTAAAGTTTGTACTACTATTTTGGTAGTGGTTGATCGCTTATCCAAATTTACCCACTTGGATCCCATAATCAAATACTCTAAAGTTGCTGGTTTTTTGCACATATGATTGTTCGCTTACATAGTTTTCCCAAAACCATCGTGTCCGATTGAGATTGATGCAAGCAAAACTAGAGTAAAGAGACAAATTGGAGAACCCCAGGACAAGACTTAAACTAAACTCGATTCATATGTAGCTTGCAAACATCCAAACAAACTTAGGAGAAGAAAAAGCTAAATCGAATAAAACAAAATAAAAACATAAAAACATTATCCTCAGTAAAACTGTCTAGCGGTCTCCTCACATGCAACGAAAGTAGGAAATTTAAGAAAATTGTGCTTAGGCTTCCAATCCAAGGGTCCACCATTGCAAAAGAGTCCAACGTCCTTTCCAAATTCTTCCGGTAAATGTCTCCAAATTTCAACCAACATACACTTCCAAAGCTCAAGAAGATGGATACAAGTGGAGTGGAACTTGTGTAGAGAAGAAGGGGTTAGAAGCCAAGACGAAATAGAGAGGAGGAAAGGGGGGATGGAACAAGCTCTTAAGCTTTTCCAAGAAGAAACCCTCAGGTTTTTGTAGAGATTTTTTCTCAGATTTTCAACAACCTTTTCCATGCCAAAACATCTCTATTTTATAGGCAAAAGAAGGTAGTCAAACAACCATTCCACCTCCAACCAAAACCAATCAGGTTTGGGGAAATAAAAAGCCAAAAAACACCAAATAGAAGGCCAAAAGACAGCAAAACTGCACAGAAAACAGGGAGCCAAGCCACGGAAATCCCCACCCAGCAGCCACGGGAAACCCAGCCAGCAAGGAATCCGTAGAGCCAGCACGGAAAACAGGGAGGTAATTCACGGGAAACAACCAGGAGGAGGGAAAACGAGGAGGGCCACGGGAACAGCAACAGCCAGCAGAAATCGAGAAGACAAGGGGAAGAAGAAGAGGCACAAGTCCACTCCACAATAATGAGCTTGAATAATTGCATACCTTTATGAATTTATGAGCTAGGGAGTGCATTTAATCTCCAATCATTGAACTAAACTTCAGCTCAAACATTTATGAGCTAACACCGAGTAGAATTCCAGCATTTTGAGCTCAACACCAAGCAACCAAGGCCCACCCGAGAGCAGCCACCACACCAAACTAAAATCAGCAAGCAGCCCAAGGACGAAATGGACTCAAAAGCAAGCAAATCCAAGGCTTGCCATGTCTAGCACATTCCTACCATGATCATTGGAAGCACAACCATCATAGGATAGCTTAAAAAAACAGAAAACACAACTAATATTGTTCCAAATACAATAAAACAAAAATAACTAAAAATATTGAATGCATCAGAGATGGTATATTTTAAAGTAACTTTTGGAGACACCTCTTTACTTTAAGTGGTACCACATTACATTTTAGTACTTTATATTACCTACAAATAGATGGCCAAACATAAGTTTTCGATTTCTGTTTAAACCAATATCTTTGTACTATACATCTTCTACACCCAGGTTTGGTCTTCATTTCTTTGTTGGGCATAATTGTGCTATAACACCTCCTACCATATGACCATTAAAATGTCTCCATTTCAAGCTATGTATGGTAGACTTCCACCTTTTATCCCTTCCTACATTCATAGCACTTATGACCTTCCCACAATCAATTCTCATTTAACAGATTGGGATACCTTTCTCCAAACACTCCGACAAAATATAGAACAAGCACAAAATTGAATGAAAAGTATGGAAGATCGAAATTGCAGGGATTTGCACTTTTCCATAGGTGATTTAATTATGGTCAAATTACAACCACCTTGACAAAATTTTATTGTTAATTGTACCCATTCTAAACTCGCTAAGCGATATTTAGCCCTTTTCCAATTCAAGACATCCTTAGCCCTTTAGCCTACCACCTACCTTACCTTCCGATAGCAAAATTTATTCAGTTTTTTATATTTCTCTTTTGAAACTATTTAAAGGTTCCCTTCCCATAACCCCTTCATAACTGCCAAATTTTAGTTATGACAACCAACCCCTTATGATATGCTATTTTAGTTTCACGCAATAATTAAAGAACTCCCAGCCACTTTTATTTTTCTTTTGATGGGGCAGGCTTTTTAGGTTTGAAAAAAATAACAATATTGATCATGTTGTTAGTGACTTTTGAATATAATATTCAGGTGTGGGAGGATTATTTAGGGCATTAAAAACTCAAAAGTTAAAAAGTCATAATATTTGAGTTGAGTATAATCAGGATGATTTTTCAAGAGTTAAGAATATTCTTGAGTTTGTCAATTTTTTTTTGGATTGAGCCCTTCTGATTTCACAAGACAGGCCTATTCTTATTGGTGTCATTTATTTTCCTAATAGTCTTGGGTCTTTTCATAGAGTTTTTAACATTTTTATTTGATGTCTCTTCTTTTTTTGTATTAGATGCACTATATATTGTCTTTGAAAGGTGTCTTTCTTTAAGAAAAAAGTATTTAGTTGTAAGTCTCTTATATCGGAGCATCAAATATTACCATCCTCTTCCTTTGGTTTGTGTGAGAAAAAAATCTCATTTAGTGATGATATGTTTTCTCTACTTAAGATTTGGTGAAAATTTTGGTTGAAGTCTTTATCGAGCCTCTAAGGAACTTGAACACCCTTTCTTTTTTTACAAATTGCTTGATAATTATTGCATCATTGTATTATGTCATCTTCTGATCATGGTAATAACCTAGTTTAAGCCAATAAATCTTCATTATCTTAAAATACTCAATAATAATAATTTAACTTTGCTTGATTGTTGAAAATCTTACTTTTGACCTCTTAAATGAGGTCAACATCTTTTACATTTGTTTAGTGACATACAAACTTTTTTTAGAGGTGTCAAATATTAACCTGAACCCGACTTAAAAAAAAAAAAAACCCAAACCCGACTCAGATAATCTGGGTTTGGGTTGACCTGTTTATCAAAGGGGCCAAGTTCGAGTTTTATTTTTTGAACATTTTGAAAAATCGGTTTGGGTTCGGGTAACCCGGTAACCATCTCCAATCACCCTTGCAACTCGCGCGGTCGCATGTACAGCGCAGGAGCGCACCAGCGTAATCTCCTGCTCTGCGCAATCCCGCCAAGTCTACTCGCATGCATAGCGCGCCCGCTCCCACGGGCTCGCCCATGCCGCAACCCGCTAATGCAGTTGTGCATGCTACCACTTGCCCCACATCTGTGCATTTGCTCACTCACACCCGCGCACTTGTGTTGTTCCTCCAGGTCGCCCTCGCCCACAGTCGTGGCGCTCACACTCGTAGAACGCGATCTCGCACACATTAAAAAAATCTGCTAGGGTCCCGACAGGTCGGGATCAAGTCTAAATTTTTGACCCGTTTGTAGAATCGGGTCGGGTTCAAGTTAGCTGAATTGGACCCGGGTCTATTTTGGGTTCGACCCGAACCTGTCCTAAATATTCATTTTGACACCTCTACTTTTTTTGCTGTAGAGAGGAGCATATATGTCCTTCTGATATCTAGCATTAAGGTATTTCATAATCATATATGGATTTTTCCCTTCCTTCCAAAAAGGCCTACATAATTTGAGATCATTTTAAATAAATTTTCTCATTTAGGTGATAATAGGTTGGTAGCATCTATAGTCTCATTTAGCCTGATTTTCATCATTCATGATGGTCGATGTTTTGGAAGAAAAGTCAATGAAGCCAACCATAATAGAGAATGAAGAATCTCGACAAAAAGGGAGAAATAAGAAAAGGAAATAGGTTGGAATAAGCAAACTCTAACCTTGTTCAGATACCATTTAGAAAAGTAGCAAAGCTTACTTTGAATTTTGCTGTTTGATTTTATATAAATTGTGGAATTATTTATAGGCTTCTCCAAGGTTGACAATGAAAAAAAATTAAAGCTATTTTTTTTTAAAAGAAGAAGGTACCCAAGATAGGCTAGTGGCTAAAATAGGAGAATTATTGATTGCAAGTTAAGGGTCATAAGAGAATCAATCCAATGATTAGAGCCTTTAATTAGTGTGCTCAAGGATCGCTATCAATATTGATTGATTTGTGGGTCCCACGACACTTAAACACAGTTTAATTTTTGATATTTTATGATTAACAAATGTTCTATTTCTTTGCTTAGACTGGCAGGAAAACCTCAATGGAAATACAAACTGTCTCGAACTTGAATTGCATAAGAATCATGCTATAAGTTACTAATGAATAAAATTATGCGACATGATGAATAGAGGTGGATGGATCATTTGGCTGAATGAATTAGCTTGGTGAATGGAAAACTTTGCTCAAGCTTGGTATCCGACTCTATGATTGGTCAGATTTTTGCTGGACTGGGTCGAAATAACAATAAGCATAAATAGAGGTGGGCATTGTGTGATTTAGTTTGGGTCCAAGGAATTCAAATCTTTGGCGGTTCTTGGCTGTAATTGGGTCGGGTTTATGGGCCAAAATTTGGGCTTTGTCTTGATCCATCATCTATGGAGATATCCTTGCTCAATTTCAACAGAAAAATGTAACTAGGTCTATTCAAGTTTATAGAAATTAGCTCGGGACCATGCCTTGTTTCAAGCATGAATAGAAATTGGCATCTATGATACTGAATAACATGCAAAGCTTGAAATTCTAACTAAACTATGGGTAACAAAAGGGAAGATTTGGTATTCACTGACATTTTTACTTGCATCATAAAGAAAGCTCAAACCTTGATGAGATATTTCACATTGGGCTAGCTTTTATCTCATGACTAGTTTAATGAATACCATCTACTCATATGCACACGCACAATCATATTTATGTAGTCAGACTATGTTACCTGCGAAGTCATCTATCTCATTTTTGTGTTTTTTTTCCTTGCCACTTGTACGATTTTTATGCTTGCTTGTCTGTATTTTGCTATGTTTCTGGTTGTTTCTATATGTGCTTATGAAGAATAATTACGCAAATCCTTGCAAAGAAGATGAGCGTTTTCAATTATATTCTTTTGTTCATATGTTGTGAATTCTTACTTTTTACCAACCTTTTGATTCATGATTCTTTTCTGTTAAGATGATTAATGGTTTTGAATTTATGACTTTGCTGTACCTTTTACCGGTCCAATATTTTAGGTCAACATATTGTTTTTTGATCTGACTGATCAGTCTTTATTTTGCCCATTTCAGACCGGACCACCAAAATACTTGCTTCTGGACCTTATGGACTTATATTTGCATCCTTTATACCATTTTTATTTGATATCCCAATTTCATCGCAAATTCGAGTATTTGGCATACCCTTCAGTGACAAGTCATTCATATACATGGCTGGTCTTCAGGTTAGAGCTATTCTGCTAATTGTGACCGTCTTACCTGCCTATCTCTCTTTAATATTGCCACGTCACTGTACTTGATCACGTTTACTTATGTCATCAGCTCTTTTTGTCATCATGGAAGCGTTCTTTAGTACCCACCATCTGTGGTCTGCTTGCTGGTTCATTATATCGTCTCAATGTGTTCGGCATCCGAAGATTTAAGGTTTGTATATGAAGGATGCTTTTGTTACTCTCGGTGATTTAGCTGTATGTTTTGCATGCAAATCATGTGGTTTTGTTTCAGGTATCTCTATAAGAGAGCTTTGCCAATTTAATTTGTCTTTAAGTCTTGAACTGTTATTTTTACTCGTGTCAAATCTTGAGATTTAGCTAATTGTCTTTTAGTTATGTAAACGGAGCTTTAAGCTGTGTTCCTGGATTTTGTTGGGGTCGGTGTTACATTGTTGAATTTTCTAGCGATGGTTAATTTGCACCTCTCAGTTTTGGTAGTCTTGGACTTCAATTTTTCTTGAAGTTGCTGATTATCTTGATGGATTTTAAATTAGGGTGAATTCAACACATGCTACTAAAATCATATATAGAGAACAAGATCAAAATAGTCCCTTGAACTCTTTGTGAGGGACCAAAATAATCCTCAACTTTTTTTAAGGGGTTAATTTTGTCTAACTCTTTAAAATGGGATATTTTTGGTCATAACATCCAATATTAGAGTTAATGGTATTAAATGTAAGAGTATTTTAATCATTTTTAATTAAATATTTATTAAATATAATTTTCAAGTAATTAAAATTTCCTCAAAAAAAAAAAAATATATATATATATATATATATGCGGGCTCCCGTCGATCCCGATCAAAAGGTCGTAACTTCCAATTCGACTGGAAGGGGTGAGTCGGTGAAGGTGTCGGCCAGTGCAAGAGACCGGCAGAGGAAGGCTTTGGGTAGGTTGCTCTCCCTCTCTCTCTCTCTTTCTCTCTCTCTCTCTCGGTTTGCACCAGAGATCGGCACAGGCAAAGGGGAGGAAGGAGATCGGGCTTGGAGAAGAGTTGGGTTCGATCGGGCAAGGAGGTCGGCGGCACAGAGGCTTTCACGATCGGAGAGTTCCGATCGTTGCTCCCGATCGGGATTTGGCCGAGAAGCTTACGAAGGCAGAGAGTGAGAGCGAGGAAGCGATGAAGATCCGGAGAAAGCCAGGGCGCGCAAATGACGAGCTCGGTTTCATTTTAACGACGCGAGGATCGTGCGAGGTCGTGTGTGAGGCGACGTCGACGTGCAAGGGGCGTGCGACGTGCGACGTGGGATTGCAGGGCAGGTATGATCTTTTCTCTTTTTTTTTTTTGGTTTTGCCTTACGGGTCAACAATATATATTTAATTAAAAATTAATAATAATTTAAAATTTTATTAAATATAATTTTAAAACTAAAATTATTATTAATTTTCTATTATTAAAGAAACATTTAATAAAATTTTTTAGAAAAATTATAATTAATTGAAAATTATATTTAATAAATATTTAATTAAAAAATATCAAAATATTCTTATATTTAATACCATTAACTCTAGCATTGAATGTTATGATTAGAAATGTCTCATTTAGAGTTGAGGGATCAAATTGGTCCCTCAAAAGAGTTAAAGGATCATTTTGATCCCTCACAAAATGTTGAGGGATCACAAAATGTTGAGGGATCATTTTGATTCTTTTCTCATCGTATATATTTACAAATACAACACCTATATTAAAAAATGAACTATTGGGCCCTGCACATGCATGCACCATAATCAGATTGTTGGCAAATGGCAATTTAACGAAAATAAAAAAATATGAGTTAGATTTTTGTTTTGAATTATTATATTTGTGTGGGAATATGAAGAACGGACGTTTGAGGGTGGCGATTCTTCAAATAGTTAAGATTTGGAAGTTCTTCAAGTTAATCTTGCAGTTGTCTACAAATATTTCTTAACAATCATTTTTCATCCATAACTAATTCTTGATTATTCCTTTCTGTTGTAATTTCTACTATTTCAGCTATGTGAACATGACAGTGCGACCACTCAGGAATAATTCTTCTTATGAAAATTGTTGTATACAACTAAGCCTTTGTTTGAGATAGCTTTTTTACTGTTTTCTAAAACAATTTTTTGATACAAAAGATTTTTGAACTAGAAAATTTTATAATAGAAAGTTACTTTAGAAAGCAGTAAAAAAGGTGTCCCAAACAAAACCTAAGAGAACACTCTTATGTTGATCTTACATATCCATGTGTTTATAATTCACTAGAATATAACAAAAAATCACAGTTCTATGAGATCCGTTACCATATGCTATTAATTCTAATTTAGATATATTGAAAGGTAGTTACAAGTTTATGTGTTTCTAAAAAGGGCACTTCCACTGGTATAGCCACTCATCTGTTTGAATTTAATATTAAGAATGTCATGGATTATTTTGACTTATCGAGCATTTGAAGGACAAACGAAACCCCCCTTTATAAGGAATTTTTATTGCGTCCTCCCACCTGACGTAGAGATGCGTCCTCCCAACGCCAAAAAACTCGGTTTTTGCTCGGTATTGCTAGATATTATTTGGTAATAACGAGGAATATCATCATGTGAAGACCAATACCGAGCTATACCGAGCAATACCGAGCACATACCAAGTTTTCTCTAGGAAAAACTATGTATTTTTTTGTATTGCTCGGTATAGCTCGGCATTGGTCTTCACATGATGATATTCCTTGTTATTGTTTGGTATTGCTCGGTATTTGCTTGGCATTTCTCGTTTTTTAGCGCAATTTTAGCTCTGGGAGGATGCATCTCTACGTCAGGTGGGAGGATGCAATAATAATTCCTTTATAAGGTAGTCAGGCTTCGCAAATCATCTTATTTGAAAGCAGTACTAATCATAACCTCCACAGTTATTATCTTCTGAAAATGGGTCATAAGGTAGTTCTGTTTCAAAATTTAAGTACCTGTGTCAAATTTAACTAGCATTTTGTTTTCAGTGACGGTTGATATTGTTGTATTTAACAATTACACTGCAGACCTTTCTTTTTAGTGCAATTAAAAGCAGCATTTCTGGAAGGATTAATTTGTATTTTACTTTAACATTTTGTAAGGCTTCGGTAGGAATTAATGTTGTTTGAAGAAACTTTTATTAAAATTGCATCATTATGGGTGATACATGCCTTAACTTGAACTTTTGTTTATTGTCCTAGATTATTTATCACATTATTTGATTATCCTACAGTTTCCTCAATTCATAGAATCATTCTTCAGTCGGTTATCATGGTCTGCTCCTAGAAGATCACCACCCCGCATTAATGTCCGAAGGAATGTACCAACTTCTGCCAATCATCATCTGGAGGCAAGACTTCTATCCTTGTTTAGATTTGTCTGTTATAAAATATTGTTATTGTGATCAAAAGTAAAATTCCTGTCCAATGTTTCTAATTAAGTAAATTTATTTCTCTCCTGTGTTTGTGCTAGAAGATATATGCATAATTCTGTCGCTGTTGACAGAGCTAACAATCATGAGTTCATGATTTATCATTATGATCGCTGCTAGGTTTTGCTTGATAGGCTAATATTCTTATGCTCTAATCTGATAATCGTGAAGTATCCCTTGGTTTGAGCGAGCTCTTATTAAAAATAAATAAATAAATAAATAAAAATACTCGCAACTGAGAATTTTGGATGCCTGACATTTTTGTAATAGAAAATGTGGGTATAGCTCGAAAACAAAATAAATATTGAGATGCTGCAGATGCTTTAGGCAATCATGGAAATTTTCTATTGTGTGGTGGAGGAACAATTATTACGTCCTCTGACCGGACGTAGAGCTACGTTCGGCCGCCAATAACATATCGCCACGTGCTTTAACTCTCTACCGCGCGGCCCGACGACTTGACCCGGATCGGAACCCGGGAATGCTATGTTCGCGTATTGCGAGGTATTACTAGGTATTTGCTCGGTATTGCTAGGTATTGCATGACAATAACGAGAAATACCGCTCTGTGAAGACCAATACCGAGCAAATACCGAGTTGTACCAATATCTAGAAAAACTCGGTACAACTCAGTACAACTCGGTATTACTCGGTATTGCTCGGTATTTGCTCTGTATTCGTTATTGCCAAGCAAAATTGACCAATACCTAACAATATCGTGTTGTACCAATATCTAGAAAAACTTGGTACAACTCGGTATTACTCGGTATTTGCTCGGTATTGCTCGGTATTTGCTCGGTATTGGTTATTGCCGAGCAAAATCGACCAATACCTAGCAATACCGAGTAATACCGAGCAATACCTAGCAAAATCGAGAAATACCGAGCCATCCTGGGTTCGTTCCGGGTCGGGTTGTCGGGGCGCGCGATAAATAATGAGAACGCGTGACGCGATTCTACTGGCGGCCGAACGTAGAGCTACGTCATGTGACCGGACCAAATAAAAGTTCGTGGTGGAGGGCCCTTTTTATCACTTTAAAGCCATGCTTGTTCTGGACAGTTGAGGCTTTCACGTGGATTTACAGCTCCGTAGCTTAGATGACCGTCTAGTTTAAATTTGCTTGGATTTTTGCATGATAGCACTGATTGCCTCTGCATGATAATCTGCAAAAGTAAGGGCATTAGGTTTTATCATTTTTCATTCATGGAATTTATTTATTTGTATAGCTGTTTGCCATTGGAAGTATTCTAAAGGTATCCATACTGGTTTTGGAAAAACTTGATGAATGCTTGTGGTTAGAGCGCTCACTTTTCTCTCTCCATTATTTTGGCTCCAGAGAAGTTTTGGATCCACAACCACATCAATCGTAGAACCGCCTGAGTCTTCTGTTGCTATTTTAGTATCCATGGGCTTTGATAGCAATTTGGCTAGGCAGGCGCTCATGCGGGCAAGAAATGACATCAATATGGCAACAGACATCCTTCTTGAAGCTCAATCTCGGTAACTGAAAAACTCAAATTTATTTATCAAAAAATGGGAAAGTGAAGACAGATTGTTCACATCCGAGTTAATATTCAAGCAAGTTAGGGAGGAACCCAACTAACCAGTTGAATTTTCAACAGCTCTCAGTCTGGTTGTTCTCTGTTCTTAGATCATGAGTTAGGAAACTTATTATCTTAGAAATGAACACCGGATCGGATGATATCCACGTACTGATACCCCTTAATGTTTAGGGTATCCTGTAAAATCTCATCTTGATATGGACATGAATGTTTATACTTTTTTTATTGATTTGTCTGCTACAATGCTGTAAAAGTTTTGGGTTCAGTTGAGATGATAATTATATGGAAATCCAAGTTTTTAATCCCGAAGCACTCACTATATATTCTTTTATACTTTTATCTGAATTTAATGCTGTCATTTTATTCATCATGTCCTCATTTATAGTACTTGCTACATGATTAACAGAACATTTAGAATTGATTTCTTATTGTTTTCTAAAATAATTTGTTTGCATAATAATTTTTAATTTAAAAATCTTCTAACTAAAAAATTATTTTAGAAAACAATAACAAAGCCATTTTAAATGAAGTCTTTGGCTCAATATATTTTCATTGAAATTGTTCTCATTCTACACTTTTTAGCCTCACTAGAAATCTAAAGTTAATCATTTTTGCCACTATGAACTTTGCTGCTGGTGATTTCTTTGTGGATTAACACCCATATGACATAACCTATGTGGACTGATTATAATTTTATACATATCTTTTTAGTCTTTATGGTATTTTATTATGGTCTAGTACTATTGAAGTTTTTATTTTATTTTATTTTAATCATTTAGTTTTAACTCTTCTAGTTTGCTTTTATTTGTATCCCTATCTTTAGCTAGCAGATTGAAGATGTTAAAATCTATAATAAATAGAAGTTGTTGAAGGAGTTTAGATGTAATGATTTGTTCCTTTCATTAAGTTATTAAGATTATATTAAACTTCACAAGATTATGAAGGAACATACTAAATCTATAAGGAATTAATTATTAATTTGGTTTAAATTTTGTAATTAATGATTTATATTTTATTGTAATGAAACATGATGATACTATATAATAAAACATTAGAAATAAAATACAGGAAAATAAACTAATCTATTTTAAAAGTTTAAGGTTGGTGCCTTATCGAGCATCTAATAAATGTTAAGTTGTGAGTGTATTATAATATTATTTATTTATTTTAAATTTGTTAAACATTTTTAAAGATGATTTTAATTTAAATTTTCAATGATTTGTATTTTTTATTTGAATTTTATGGATATGGAGCTTCATTTTCATTTTAGGTTTTAAAAATAGTTTAAATGTCTAGTATTCACTTTAAAGATAAATTTTATCATTTAAAATATCTTAGACATAATAAGATATATATTTCACTTAGGGGTGAGGTAATATTTTAGTGACTCAGAAATAATTATTAAGTAAATACAATAATGATATATTTCCTCTAATAATTGTCTTGCATTCTACTTAGAAATATACTAAAAATTATTTCTTTTGTTTTCTTCTTCTGCTTCCCTTCCTCCAGGCTTGATATGTAGGAAGATTATTTAAATTTTAAATTTGTTTAAAAAATTTCGAGATGAATGTAATGTATACTTTATTTGATTATTTTTATGATATATTTATTCTAAAATAAATTCAATAATTTGATATTTATTTTAATTAGAAAATAAATCCCGGTTCACAACCAGGTCAATGAATTTGTTCCTAAAGACTAAAATTGGCTTAATCAGATCAAAATTATGTTAGGTTGGAATCGATCTAATGCAACATTTGACTCGAATCAAGCCTGTGTTTTAACCTATTTTTGAGATAGGCTTGTTTGGAGTCAAAATTAGGGCTAGATTAGGCCAGTTGGGCCGGCTAGCCATCACGGGTAACGACACCGACGCTTAAAGGCACCAACCCACACCAAGAGGCATAAGACACACCTGTGTACGAAGGGGCCTGTGAGCCTCAAAGTAGGAGCGCATGTAGCCCATCTTAATTGATGTTTTTTTTTTCCGTCTATTTTGAAAAAAACATTTCTTTCTTTTTTAAATGTTTTTGCAAAAAAAAATTCCTTTATATTATTTTTTGTGGGCTCCGAAAATTCGTGCCCAGCCTCCCCTCTTTCAGGTGAGTTTTAACGAATTAAGTTCTGACATAAAATTTCAGAAGATAGTTTGGGTTTGAAACAAGACACTACCCAAAGATTTCGCCCTTATTTTGCAAGGACTTTATGATATGAGTTATGGTTTCCTGTAGGCGCAAGCCGCTTTAGTTAATTACCTCTCACGATCATGAGAGATAACTTTCAATTAAGGCTAGTCATCAATTGAATATATCATATCCATAGATATGTGATTCCGACATATAGTAGTAGTAGGAGTCTGGTATATGAAAATTTGATATTTAAAATTTGAAGATTTTACTATCTTGCACTTAAAGCGGATGGTGGGGGGATGATGATGACCCTGATCAAGATCCTATGGTTCCATCATCCCAGATCATTGTGGTTCTTGGTTTACTTAATCAGAGGAGATAGTCAACCCAACCATTACAGAAGGATCCTTGTAGGCAGCCATAGCCATAAGTTGCTTCATGCAAGAGTATCTTATAGACCTATGGTAAGTATTTGTCTAAGGGGTCAAATTTGAATCCACCTTAGCTAATAGAAGGCTTTGTACCCTATCGATTATATCCTATTGATTCATTTATCAATGATTTAATACCTTTAAGGAGCATATGGGCTTTAGCCATGACCATAATTTAGTGGTGCCATTTGGAGGCAAACCACCTGGCTCAGAGGGCCTCATTCATAATTATTTACCTGTGGTGTCATTTAGCAGTGGAAACCATGGTGTGGTTTCATTTGGTAGTGAAACCACCATTAGAGGACATGTGCCAAGTCCTAACTAGCAAGAGACAGATTGAGAATGGATCCTAGTGATATTATCGAGTATACATTAGCTTTTTATGAGCTAAAGTAGTTTTTAAAATTGTCAACCTCAGCAAATTGTTGATGATGGTGGATGGGTGTTTGTAATTTTAAGTGTTTGATAGGTTATTTCAATTTTAAATATTCATGGAGTTTGGTTTTTTTAAAGTTTTGGATTTTTATGGGCATTTGGGTGACATTTGCTTGCATGTTTATGATCCCCTTCGATTGAGATTTTCATTTAATGTGCCCATCATCAGTGTATATGGGCAATTCTATTTTATTAGTTGAACCTTGTCGACTTTGTCTTATTTGTTGACAAAGGATCATGTTCGTTGTAGGCTTAGTATCTTTCGTAGATTCTTGAGAATGAACCCCTCTGGTTGAGATTTATATTCAACACGACCATCATCAGGGTGATTTTAAGGATATTTGAAAATATTTGTATATTATGAGAGTTTGAGGGAATTTTAAAATATATAATCCCCTCCAATTGAGATTTACATTCAATACGACCATCATCAAAGAATTTAAGAGCATTTTGTTTTATTGATTGAACCTTATCGACTCTATCTACTTACCGACAGAGGATCATATTCTTTGTAGGCTTTATGCCTTTATGAGTAAATTTTCCTTATTATAGGCCTTGAAGGCCCAATATAAACTATAAAATAAATATTATGGTCAATGCCGAGTCCGCATATTGGTTTAACAGTTTGAGTCGTATCGACTCCTATCTAGTTGCATAGAAGGATCATGCTTGAATCTAAATTTATTTCTTAACCCGCACGACATTCTCATATGTCACATGTGTAGCTACAACACGCTAACCATGACCTACATGGGTATATGTCGTTGGATGCATTTTGCTCTATGCATTCACATGTGTAGTTGATATGATTTTTAAAATGCAATTGCAGTGCCACATGACATACTGGAGTGAAACCCTATGCTTATTATAAATGCATGCGGTGGTATTTTTGAAATGCAATTATAGTGTCAAATAACACAGTAGAGTGAAACCCTATACTTATGCAGGAGGATGATTTTTGAAGTACAATTATAGCATCAAATGATACACTGGAGTGAAACTCTTTACTTATATAGGAGGATGATTTTTGAAGTACAATTGTAGTGTCAAATGATATACTAGAGTGAAACCCTCTATTTATGCAAGATGACGATTTTTGAAGCATAATTGTAGTGTCAAATGAGACACTAGAGTAAAACCCTCTACATATTACAAATACATGCTAGAGGTCTATTTGAAATATATTTATAATGTTGGATAACATGCATGTATAATATATTTCGCAAGTTATGACACATGCATATTCCACATGTTATTATGCAAATGCAATGCATATATGAGGGACATTTTAAATTATTTGCATGCAGTGAAAAGGGGATTTTTGCATTTTAAATGTAGTCGACTGTATAGGTGACCATTGCTGCCAAATGCGTGGGGTCTTATTTTGGGCTTTGTTGATGCCTTCTGTCCGCTTATATAAATGTTATGGATTCGGTGGCGTGGCGTTGTGCTTTAGCGGTTCATGATTTTTACTAGAAATTCGCTATTTTTACTTATAGGTGAATCATACCATTGCATTTAGAATAATCATGAGATACTTTATTGTTCTTATGCAGGCTCCATCCTTATTCTTAACAACAATAACATGAACTGCATTCCGATCCTTACTTAGACTGAATAAAGACATCCAAACGACATGAGGTCATTTTGTGATAGATGAGATATCATAAGCTGATGAGATCGAAGGCTTGGCTAATGCACTGTTGGCTCTGCTTTTCTTTAATTTGCCATGAGGTATTCTCCTTGATGCATGATCATGACAGAGTGTAAAATCATCTTTAATGTCTCAGTGACATCCTAGTATCTGATGTGCATCTAGTACATAGAACTTCTTATACGACTCCAAAATAGTGTATTCGAGGAGTTTGCTCTATGTACTTATGATGAATATGTAGGACGGTGAGTTTAGGGGCTTGATCTATGAGTTTTCAGTTGAATGGGGTGGCATATTTTTGAGAGCCCAACTTTTTTAAAGAGATAATAAACTAAGACATCTTTTCTTCTTCAACTGCTCATTCTTTGATTCAAAAAAATCATTAATAAAATCTTTTAACCTTATGTGATTAATGCCATAGTTAGGGCTTTCTGTTGGCAGCAGATCAACGGGTCATTTGAATTTATCGAAAGTCTTCAGTACCTTTGTAGACATGATAAGATAAAAAATCTTTTCAATTGATCATTCTTTGACTATACAAAATCATTGCATTTTGCATGCTTTCTGCCATAGTAGGGGTCTTCCTTTGATGACATATCGATGAGTTTCCTCTATGCATCAATTTACCTTTATACCTAACTATGATTGTCAGAGTTTTTGAAATTATTATTTAGAGGATTTTAATTATACTTGATCAGCAAAGCTTTCAGCTTTGATAAGATGAATGTGCTTCTACGTTTATATGGGACCTATCATAGTTGTTATATCTCAATCATTGTTGCTTGTAGGTGTCCGTAGGGAGCACTGTTATATGTATTACAAGTCATTCAATGCCACAAACGGGTAATTTGTACTAGTACATGTCTTCTATTATCATATACGAGTAGGATGTTATAGCACAATGGGACATCTATATTATTCGTGAGTGTCACTATACGTCTCCTATCACTTTCCTCAGGCAAGAAGTCGCATCCACCTTATGGGTACTTGTAATCACTAGTTCTAGGTACTTGTATAAAATATATCTTACTATGTATTTGCTTATAAATAGCACATAATATGTATGACGGGTTCCCTACAAGGGTTTGTAGGTACTTGCATATGTTGCAAATTGACCACCCATGCTTGCAGGAGATAAGTGCCTTTGCTGGCATTGAATGGTAGGTGGCTGCAGGAGTGATCTGGCATTTAATACACATTGTTTTTCATCACCCATAGATGGACTAACGTAGCTTGACAGACTTTTTACAATTTCTTGCAGGTGTTCATGCTTGTAGCAGGATGATGCACTTTCTTGACGATGTGTCACTATTGATTGTACGAGTGCTCCAACACCTATTGTATGTTGTATGCATAAGAATACAAGGGAAATTATCATTTATAAGTGGGATAAGTTGCTTAACTACATATTGAAGTGGGTTACCAGCTGAATCACATTTATCATTGATTTCTTTATACATGTCAGCTGGCATGCTATTACATCTGTTGTTATTGATTGTAGATGGATCGACGTACTTATTTGTTTACTTATTGTTGTCAACTATAAGGGTGATTGAGCATTTAATGCAAGTCATTTTCTAAACTTGCGAGTGGACTACTGTAGCAAGATGGTCTTCCAAATTTATTTGCAGATGTTGTATTTGTGCTCATATGAGATCCATTGTACTCACAATATGCCCATTATTGTTATCCATAATTGGACTATTGCAGCTTGATGTCACATTCACCATCATTATTCATATGTGGCTTATTATGCTCATCTCTAATTACTTTAGTTGTATACAGGGCATTGCCATATTCATTGCTTGTTATGCCTTGAAATTGCTTGTGAATTGACTATCATGTGCTCTTTACAATCAGGTAACACTAGCCACATGTACATTGCATTTGCATAATGTCCATCATCATCATTCACAAGTAGCTTAGCATACTTTCATACAATGATACTAGTTATGCCTTGAAATTGCTTGTGAATTGACTATCATGTGCTCTTTACAATCAGGTAACACTAGTCACATGTACATTGCATTTGCATAATGTCCATCATCATCATTCACAAGTAGCTTAGCATACTTGCATACAATGATACTAGTTGTATGCGAGAAGTTGGTGTTGACTGCATGGGGTTACTACATTCATTATCTTTTTAATCTATGAACGGGTTATTACTTGTATAACAGATCTTTGCTTGTTGTCTATGGGTGGTGCTTATGCATTTCATAGTTGATTGATGTCACTTGCATGTTAACTACATTTGAAAGTTTCTCACTGCTATTCCCCTTCTTGTTTACTTGCACTTGTTTGAATGCATTAAATTATCATTTATTATTTGTAAGTTTTTAGTTTAATTATGCATTTTAATGTTTAGGGTATAGTTCCCTGATGTTCGATTGCATTGTTATATTCCTTGTATCTTGTTGAAGTCAAGTCCCCTGTATTATTGCTCAAGTTTGGTCATCATGTTGTTCAAATTCTGTGCAATTCAGCCCAAATTTTGGCAGCACCACGACATATCTACCATTTGGGAAAAATTTGGGGAGTCATAGCCTTCTTCCACGTTAAGAAAAATGTGCACAGTCTGTGTCTGATGACACTACGACCGTAGTATTCAATCCCACCATGCCAAGAAAGGCGTGCATGTGTCTTCAGAGATACCTATTTTAAAATGCACAATTATTTCCCTATTGACACTGAGGCGCATACATGTACTTAAAATTTTTCTCGCCATGCTAAGAAAAGTGTGTAATAAAATTACTTGCCTCGTTGCAAGTACAATAATGAGTTTTCTCCCACTGTGCAAAGAAAAGTGCATATGGGTGATTGCTCACCACGTTTCAATCGTTGAGGATAGGGTTTGGAGTTTTATGCCCGTGGAGTGGTCAACGACGACATCGTCAGCTGTGTCTGCTATGTCGAGGCGACGACGACTGTGTTAGCAGGCAAAAAAAGATGTGAGAAATATTTATTATTATTATTATTATTATTATTAATTATATTTAATTATAATTAATGATAATGAATGATATCAACAATAACAACAATAATAACAACATCAATCCTTTGTCCCATTACGTGGGGTCGGCTACATGAATCCTTTATCGTCATTGTTTCCGGTTAAAAGTCAAATTCTCATTTAAATCTAATAAAGAAAGATCATTTCTAATATTTTATAACAAAGTCTTTTTAGGTATACCTTTACCTTTATTAACAAAAGTTAAATTTAATACCTCAACTTTCCTAACCAGGTCATTGGAAGGCCTCTATTTAATGTGACCAAACCATCTAAGGAGACTCTCTCTAATCTTATCTTCCACTGGAACTACTCCAACCTTTTCATGTATATGCTCTTTTCATATCCTATCTCTAAGGGTAAAGCCACTCATCCACCTAAGCATCCTCATCTCTGCAACACTTAACTTAGTTTTATTCTTCTCTTTTAATGGCCAACATTCGACACCATAAAGCATTGCAAGTATCACCACTATCTTATAGAATTTTCCCTTAAGTTTGAGGGGGATTTTTTTTATCACACAATAAGCTTGATGCATTCCTCCATTTCAACCATCCAAATTGAATTATGCTGATAATATCCCCATCTATTTCACCATTACTTTGAATAATAGATCCATGATATCTAAAACATGTACTGTCATTAATGACTTGATCGCCCAAAGTAAAAAACCCCTCACTAGGTCAATTGCTACTAAAATTACACTCCATATATTCAATTTTAAATCTACTCAAGTGAAAACCTTTAGACTCTAAGGTTGACCTCCATAATTCAAGTTTACCTTCAACTCTCTCTCTACTCTTATCAACAAGAAGAATATCATCAGTAAAAAGCATACACCAAGGAACATCCTCTTGCAAATGTTTAGTGAGAACATCCATGACTAAAGCAAAAAGATATGGACTTAAGGCTGATCCTTGATGTAATCCAACCGACATAAGAAAATACTTGGTCAACTCACCTTATGTTTGAACACAAGTAATAGCTCTTGCATACATATCTTTAATGATTTGAATATAATCATTATTAACTTCATTCTTTTCAAGAACTCTTCATTGCACTTCTCTTGGAACCTTATCATAAGATTTCTCTAAATCAATAAATATCATATGTAGATCCTTCTTATTTTCTTTATATGTCTCCATCAAACCTCTCAATAAATGAATGGCTTCCATAATCAACCAACCCATCATGATTCCAAATTGATTTTGAGAAACATTAGTATCACCCTGCAACTGCAACCTATGCTCCATAACTCGCTCCCATAGTTTTAAAGTATGACACATTAACTTAATTCCTCTATAATTTGCACACTATTATACATCACCTTTATTCTTAAGAATAGGAATTAACACACATATTCTTCACTATTCTGACATCTTTTTAGTATTCAAAATAATACTAAAAAGTTTAGTAAGCCAAGAAATTCATTAATCTCTTAAGCTTTTCCACATCTCTATTGGAATATCATCAGGTCCAACAGCTTTTCCACACTTCATTTTCTTTAAAGCCTCTCTAACTTCGGTTTTACTAATACGTCAATAAAAAAAAATCTTTATTTTCATTTAGAGTGCTAAAGTTACTAAAGTCAATATTATTTTTGCATTCCTCATTAAAAAGTTTAGCAAAATATCTCATCCACCTTTGTTGAATATCATCTAATTCTAAAAAAAGTACTTTTTGATCTTCATCCTCAATACACCTCACTTGAACTAAATCATTACTACTACTATCTCTTTATTTGGCTAACTTTTATATATATCTTTTTCCGCTCTTAGTATCTAATTTATTATATAAATCATTAAAGCTAAGCTCTTTACAACGTAAATAGCTTTCTTAGATTCCTTATGAGACTTTTTATATCTTTTTCAATTATCAAAATTTTTACATCTCAACCTATTTTTATAATAAATCTTCTTATTTTTTATCTCTTTATGTACATTTGGATTCTAGCACCAACTATTTTTACTATTAGGAGCTTTTTCCTTCGAAACTCCAAGTATATCTTTTGCAATATTCTTAATATCACTAGCCACTTTTTCTCACATAACATTAGCATCCTCATGCACAAACAAAATCTTAAGATCTAAAATCTTACTCTCAAAAATACTTTTGTTAATATTCTTTAAATGCCCCCATCTAATCATAAAAAAATATTTTTCTTTTTTTTTTTATTTATTCCCCTTTATCTTAAAGTCCAAACTAATAATAGATGTTGGGTACATAAATTTTCACTCAGAATAACTTCACAATCTTTATAATCTAAACGATCTAATTTTCTTATAAGAAAATAATCAATCTGTATTTTATTATATCCATTTTTATAAGTGATAAAATGCTCATCTCTTTTCTTAAATAAAGTATTAGATATTAAAAATTATAAGTTAAAGAAAAATCTAATATGATATTACCACCTTCATTTGTCGTTTCAAATCCATGGCCACCATAAATACTTTTAAAATCATTTACCTCTCTACCAACATGCCCATTTAAATCATTTACCTCTCTACTGGATTAGAGGCTCCATTGTTCCTTAGAAATGTTTCAAACATTTGGATAGAATTTGCTCACGCTTCGTCTACTCTCGTGACATTGCTGCAAAAAAACTTCGTCTTATTGCCTGGAAAGACACCTGCATCCCTAAAATTAATGGAGGTCTTGGCCTTCCATCATTCGATGCTTTAAAATTCACTTTCTCTTGCTCTATCATCTGGAGATTCATTAATGGTAGCAACCTGTTGTTTTCTTGTTGGCGTAATCTATACACTTCTCTCTGGTTTCCTCACTATAAGGTCTGCTCTTTGTTTTGGAAAAATATTACTGCTACATCCTCTCAAATCAAACATTGTCTGGATTTTAGGATTTTACCTAACTGTCACAATTCTCTCCTTTGGGACCCCTGGTGCCACGGTAAATCCATCTCTGAGTTGGCTGTTGGTAATTTGGATGGTTACAGGTTAGACAGCCTGAACAACACCACTGTGTCTTCCATTATTTTGAATGGTTGCTGGAATCTGCCTCATTATTGGCCAATTGCTTTAATGGCTATTATTAGTTCTGTTCCTATTTGTGAAGCTGATAACGGTTGCATTTGGTCCAATTCTGTGAAGGTTACTAATAAAATCTTTAGAAAAGAGTTTTACATGCACTACCCGGTGTTGGATTGGCACCTTTATATTTGGCATAAACACTCAGTTATCAGATTTTCTGCTTTTCGTTGGATGGCTATTAGGAAGGGACTTAAAACGGCAGACAATTTGATTAGACGTGGCATTACTGTTGATCCACTCTGCACCTTGTGCTTGGTGAATAATGATTCCCACTCTCACCAGTTCTTTGAGTGTGACTTCTCCTTTAAGATCATCTGTGCTTTAATTCCACAAGTTCATACTCTGCTACTACGGCCTAACATTTTCCAAATGTTTCAATTCTTGGATGACATTGCCGATTCTTCTGATTACCTTAATCTCTATTGCCTATTAGTGAATGCTGCTATTTACTATATTTGGCGAGCTCGCAACGACAGAATATTTGGCAATAAAATTGAATGTCACACTACTGTGGTTAGGAAAATTAAATATGCAGTTTTGGCTAAGTTGGGTAGATGGAAAAATGGCAGCAATTTTTTGTATCTTTTGGGGTAACTGGGGCTTCTGTTTACCCCTTTGTGGTTGGCATCTGGCTGGTGCTATTGTCTGGAATGGATTCTGTTATGTTGGCTGTTGGCGTCGCTGTTGGCATGAGGAGAAATCTGATATGAGCAAATACCGGTGGGCTAATTACTGGCAGCCCTATTGGTGTTCATTTATGAAAGGTTTTTGGTTATTTCAGACATTTTTGCAGGACAATGATGACCGCTGCAGCAATACCCCTTGGAGGGTCAGTTTGGCAACCAGGGGTATCTTTTTGATCAATGCGATGACCGAGTCCCTCGTTTTTTCCGCTGCAGCAAATGACTGAGTCCTGATCAAATTTTGTATACCATAATTTTGTTGTTTTTATTGGGTAATTGTAATTGGTGGTATAGGTCTTTTCATTTACTGTTTTTATTTCTGTACTTTACTTTAGCCTCCTCCCCTTTTTTCTGGGAATGGCTTTCTTTTACTTGTAATTCCTTTTTTTAATAGAAGGGCTGTGTCCCCAAATTTCCCCAAAAAAAAATAATAAATATTAATTAGAGTTAATTATAATTAATTATAATTAATAATGATTAATAATGATTAATAATAATTAATTATAACTAAATATAATTAACATAATTAATAAATTAATTATAATTAGTTATAATTAATATAATAATAAATAATTAATAAATAAGTTAAATCCTTTATTTTTTTCTCTTTCTGAGATGGACTGGTTTCTAGGATTTGGCTAAAGAGGCATGCGAAAGGAAGGAAGATAACTACCTTCACAATGAGCAAGCTCTCTTCATCATCGTTACTTTCGATCCAATAGAAGAACGATTAAGAAGGCATGAGTTCTGAGGTTTACGAATAGGGTTTGACCCTCAACGCTTGCTATTGTAAATCTAGGATCCCTAGCCTGTGATTTTGATGATGACAAATCTTATTGATTGAATTATATATTCTTATAAAATATATTGGATATTGTTTGTGTCTTGTACACTAATGATTGTAAGTATAGTACTTAGGATGACTAAGGACTCAAGATTGGATAGGTTAGGATGTCAAGTCAAAATAGTCTATATTTTTATTATTTTTTTTATTTTTCTATTTTCTTGAGTAAGGCCACATTAGAGTGTATGAAATTGGGTGACCATATACACACACACATGGGGAGTGAGGAAATTGTTTTAAAAAATTAAATTAAAGTTTTCTAAATAATCATACTATACAATGAATTGATTTAAATATTGGCTCAATGGCTAATTGAAAATTCATGTTATGTGAACTAATTGTACTGTATGATATATATTGTACTATACGATTTGTTCATTATTAAAACCCTATCCATCAAATAAATTAAATAAGATATTTTAAAATTTATTTTGAACTAATCATATTATATGATAATTATAAATCTTGCTTAAATTATCCTCCATGATTAGTCAATCAAATCATGGTTTAATAAATAATAATCAATCATATTGTATGATCTTCAGTTCATACTGGACTGATAGAGATGAAATATGGTCATCTTAGAGATCATACCAAATGAAATCATAATTTTTGAACTAATTGTACTGTATGATACTCATATCATACCAAATGATCTACTTGAAATACACTGATCGTACTATACGATTATCAGTTCATATTAGGCTGACAGAGGTGAATTTTAATCATCCCAGAGTTTGTCTCGTATGAATAAAGAGAAACTAAACACATCGTACAATATGAACAAATGGTCGTATTGTATGATATATTCATTAATTTTGAACAATTCGTTTGAACGACTATTTGCATCATACTAAATGAATCTAGCTTTTGATTTAATCATACTGTACGAATAAGGTTTGTACTATACGAATAGAAGATGACCAACATAAATTTTTAGGGTTTTTAAAACCTAACACTTCAGCTATATTTAATTTTTTTCCTCTAATAAATAAAGAGAGGAATGTGACTAAAGGAGGAACTCTAAGAGGAAGCTTTTTAAGAAAATTAGGATTGTTAAGAGGAAGGAGAAGGTGAGTTTGAGCGTGAGGGAGAAGTAGTGCGAGGGGTTCACACAGTTGCTCTGAGCTAGCTACATCCTTGCGCCTCTAATTACCTTCGTGAGTCTTTTGTAAGCTCTCTAGGGAGAGAGAGGCTTTTTAGTCTAGTCCTCAAGGTTCCCTACCTTCTCCAGGAGGGAGAAAAAAGAGTGAAGGTTCTCTGCCTTCTCCAGGAGGGAGGAAAAGGAGCTGAGATTCTCTGCCTTCTCCAGGAGGGACAAAAAAGGAGCCAATATTCTCTTCCTGTGAAAGGATCTTCGATCCTCTACTGCAACAGGTTGGTGGAAGATAGTTAGTAAAGGCTTCTTCACTTTACCGAGGAAGAAAATAAAGAGTCACCTACTGAGTGCAAGACTCTAGGGAGTGGACTTAGATCAAGGTTGATCAAACCATTATAAAAATCTATGGTGTGCTTTTTCTTTTGCAACATTTTACTTTTTGTATTTAATTCTTCGTTATAATTGCTAGGTTAAAATTATAGATTAATTTTTTATTATGCAATTTAGAGTTTCATCATCATTATTTTCAAATTGTAGTTAAGTTGTTAGCTTCCATATTATGAAATTAAATTGCTTATTTTAAAAGTCTGAAAAATCTATAAAAAAGTTAGTACTCCTATTTAGGATTATTTTTAAAGTACTAATTCTCTCCTCTCTTAGTGCATCTCAAACTTTCAAGTGGTATCAGAGTGGGGTCTCAAAAGTAGCGTTTTAGAAAACCTTGAGATAAATGATCAATAACACATTTTGGTAATTGTAATATTATGGAGGGTTATTTAGTAACCCGTACACCTTTATTTGAAAACATCCCATTTGATTTCTTAAAAATTTGTATGTCTACATTTCTATAATCCATTGACTATAGAATTTGACATATGATTCAAACTGATTATTCACCTACATCGCGTAAAGTTAATGGTGTCAAAACTGCTATTCTCTTTAATGAATGGAGCAATAATGATAGAGAACTCGCATAGTTAAATGCTAAGTTTCTGAATTATTTCTTTTATACTTTAAAATTCAAAGACTATATGCGAGTTTCTACATGCACTACCAAAAAAGTGATTTGGGATAGGTTGTGTATCTCCTATGAGAGAACCAGTAAAGTAAAATAGTCTAGGCTAAATATTTTTTGCATGATTATGAACTTTTTCTCATCAAACCTAGCGAGACTGTTTCTAAAATGTATACTAGGTTCACCCTGCTAGTAACATCCTTGCATGTACTAGATAGAGAACTATCAAATTATAATAAAGTTAATAAAGTTTTACATTATTTACCTAGTTTTTATGATACAAAAAAAATTATAATTACTGAATCAAAGGATTTAAATTTTTACTCTATTAGTAATTTTCCTGGATTACTCATTGCCTACAAGAATGAAGTGAGCCAAGGAAAAATGAAGCAGGAGAAAAGAAGGAGAGAATTGTAGTACTAAAAATAAATGATTTTGATAGTGATAGTTCTGTAGGAGATGAGGATAACAAAATAGCTTTGATGATGCACTAGTTTAAGAGCTTTCTGAAAAGAAAATAGAATCGTCATCAAAATAACTAGAGCAAAGGTAAAAGCCATAATTCTATTAAAGTTTTGTATGATACAATTTGCTTTAAGTGCAGGAAATCAGATCACCTTTGAGCTAACTACCCCAACTTGAAGACTCACCTAAATAAGGAAAAGGGTGAAGAGAAGCCAAAATATAAGAGGGGTAAGCAAAATTTACGAAAAGCTTTTTGGCCCGACTCTGCCTTAGAATCGTCAGAAGAAGAAGCATAGAAGGAGGTAACAAAGTTATATCTAATGGTTAATGATAATCTTAATCAATCAGATCAAGATGAGGTATGTCAACTCTCTTTTGATAAATTATTTATTATTTATGAAAAAATTCATGATTCATATAAGAAGCTTAAGAAAATGCATGCTAGTCTTAATACTGAATTTTTTTACTTTATAGAAAGAGCATGTTAGTCTAATCTTCGAGTACTCTACTTTAGATAATAATCATATAGCTTTATTAGATGAGTTTGATGCATTAAGTAAGAAGCATATTGAACTGTCTAATGTACACAATTCCTTAAAAATATCACATATTGAACTAGAAAAAGCATTCAAGGAGTTAGAATAACTTGCATGTCAATTAGATAGTATTGAGCATACAATAAAAGTGGAAGTTGCAATCTATCAAAGTAAAATTGAATTTTTAAGAGAAAAAGTTACTGTACTCGAGAATAATAAACCACCAACTTCACTAGCTAAGTAGCATAACCACTTAACATAACATGCATCACATAAACCTGGGAAGAGGCACCATTACCTACATAGGTTAGTAAACCCATTCTCTAATGTTAGGTGTTACTCTTGTGGCATGTTAGGACATAAGTCTGCATTTGTACTATCTACCCTAGGATACTTCTAGTGTGGAGGCCTAAATTTCATTCATTACAACATAACATGTATACATCTCATTCATTCAAGCATAAAGTGGAACCCAAACACACTTGAATTCGCATATCTAACCTTTGAATGACATTGTAGGGGTGCTCTCACAAAAGATCTAGTTAGAGCATGTGGTACCTAGACAGTGGTTGGTCGAGGCATATGATTGGTGATATAAAGTAGTTCATCATACTGGAGGCCAGGTCAGGAGATAAAGTGACTTTAGGAGATAACACCACTAGGAAAGTGATGGGCTCAAGTATAATTAGAAACTCCAAACACTTATTGATTGAAAATGTTTTGTTAATTGATGGTTTAAAGCATAACATTCTAAGTATTAGTTAACAATGCGATAAAAGATTTGATGTAAATTTTCTTTCTAACAAATGCATGATTAGTTTAAATGAGAAACTTATGTTAGAAGAAAAATGGATGAATAATATTTATATGTTAGTCTTGAACTGCATTTAATATTCAAATTTGTTATGCCTACAAACTATAATTAATGAATATTGGCTATGGCATAGGAGACTATGTCATGCGGGCATGAAGACTCTTAGGAATATCACCCAAAAAAACCTAGTTAGAGCCATACCTAAGTTAGACTTTATTAAGAACCACCTGTGTGATGCCTGCCAACTAGGTAAATAAGTCAAATCTTCATTTCCTTCAATTAAAGATATCAATATCTCTAGGCCACTAGAAATCCTTCACATGGACCTATTTGGACCTGTTAGTACAACCAGTCTAGGAGGAAAGACTTATGAATTTATGATAGTAGATGACTTCTCTAAATTCACATGGGTAATATTTCTAGCACATTAGAGTGAGTCATTTGAGGAATTTAAAATATTCTCCACTTTGATTAAAAAAATTAGGATGTAAAATTTTAACAATTCATAGTAATCATGATGAAGATTTTGAAAATGATAGGTTTGAATCTTTCTATCAAGAGATAGGAATAGAATATAACTTCTCTGCGCCTAAGACTTCTCAGTAGAATGGGATAACTGAAAGAAAGAATAGATTCTTAGTAGAAGCTACTAGGGTAATGCTAGCTCAATACAATCTCCCTAGATACTTTTGGGTAGAAGCAATAAATATTATATGTTATATTTTAAATAGGGTGAATATTAGATTCAAGTTGAATAAAACACCTAAATCTTTCCCACTTACATGTTTTTGGATGTAAATGCTTTATCTTAATTAATAGGAAACCACCCTTAGGAAAATTTGATCCCAAGTCTAATGAAGGCATCTTCTTAGGTTACTCATCTATAGGTAAGGCCTATATAATCTTCAATAAGAGGACTCTGGTAGTAAAAGAGTCTACCCCTGTGGTATTTAATGAATCATATAGGACCTCTGAATCAAAAACTAAATAAGAAGTGGAGGTCATTCAAGGGATAAAAATCATTTGCTATAGGAGAAAGAGTAGAACTTTAAGAAAAGTTTCCTAGAGGATTAGAAATATTCTTCTAGTCATCCTAAAAAATTGATCTTAGGAAACCTATCTGAATGTGTGAGAATTATGCATGGACATAAAAAAGAGGTTAATCATTCCATATTTATCTCCATGATAGAACCCACCAATATAGATTAAGCCTTATGAGATGAATTTTTGATCCTAGCAATGCAAGAAGAGCTAAACCAACTTCTTAGGAATGATGTGTGGGAATTAGTTAAGAGACCTAAGGAGCAAAGTGTGGTTGGAGCACAGCGGGTCATCAAAATTAAGATGAATGACTCTAGAATAGTAGTGAGAAATAAGGTCAGATTAGTAGCTAAGGGGCATAACTAAATTGAGGGAATAGACGTTGAGAAAATGTTTGCCTTAGTAACTAGAATAGAAGCCATTCGGATGGTCTTAACTTTTTTTGCTTCAAGGGTTTTAAATTGTATCAAATGGACATTAAGAGTGACTTTCTAAATGGGGCAATCAAAGAGGATGTTTATATTGAGCAACCCCACAAATTGGAGAATTCATAATTCTTAAACCATGTGTTTAAATTGATAAAGGCATTGTATGGGTTAAAGTAAGCACCTAGGGCGTGGTATGAAAGGTTGAGCATATTTCTTCTAGATAGAGGTTTTATTAAGGGTAGTGTAGTCACCTCCATCTTCCTAAAAAGGATAAGAGATGAGATACTCATTGTCTAGATCTATATAATGATATCTTATTTGGATCTTTAGATAAAAATCTGTGTGATGAATTTTAAAAATAATAAGTAACAAATTTGAAATGAGTATGATGGGAGAACTTGTCACGAACCGATCTGACTAGCACGAATTAATGATGTGGGAACAGAAAGTTGTAAGATAAGCAATAAAAAATTAACATTTATCTAAAATAAATATATAATAAAGTACATACCAAAAAGACATAAAAGAGCAACTAAATTACAATTATACTTATACTGCTCTTCACTTTTTATAAGTTTTCCATAACATCAAAATCCAAAGTTCTTAAAAACACACACAAGACACAAACTAAAAGAAAAACCTACCACTCATTCGTCTAGTCCTACGACGATACATAAACTGCCTCTCTGCCATCAGTTCCTAGATGATTCTCCTGAAAAAGAATCCCATAAGCAGGGGTGAACTTACTCGCTTAGCAAGTAATTCATATTTCTCATAAAAATTTACATAAAACTCCAATAAACATCTTTTTCATATGAAAACTTTAAATGACGGGCAATACTGCTTAATTTCAAAACCTTTCTGTATAAGAAGCATTTTCATATTCTTTCCTTAAACAAAAACTTTCATATAACCTTTCCTCAAACATAAACTTTCATTTTGCATAGAAAATACATATGAACCATAATATGCATAATATTTACTATAACACCCTTCTCGTAGGAACCAATAGAGTTTGTACTGATTAGGTACATATTTTCATTTATTTGGCCATTCCTTTACCATTGGCTCTGATGAGCCCCTTTACCATTTGGCTCTATTGAGCCCCTTAACCATTTGGGCACTCCATATCAACATGCACAGTTTCATATTATAATCTTATAATCTATGTAAAGTCAATCATATGCTTAATGAAAAATAATCATGAATCATAAATCATTAGCTCAAAACATGGAAATCACGAAAAACATGTAAGTTTACTAATCTATTGAAATAAAGAGAATCTACTAACATGATATTTGCAAAAATAGAATTCATAAACCATATGAACGTTAAAACTTTAAATATTTGCAATTAAATAGAAAGATCTAAATAATATATGAAATTTTTATGATAGATATGAGTATCTACCTTAACACAAGTATTAATATCCACACCGATGCCGCTTAAACTCGAGGCATCCCTTTTTAATCATTACTTAAATATAAAAGCAACTATTGTTACCCAACCTTAATCATATCATATTTTCATTAAAATATTTATTTTAATTTCATTTTTGTATTTAAATAATTCCTTAATTATTATGTCAAATTAATTCATTTAAATTCACATTTTACACCAAAAATAAATATTCAATAACTTCTTAATTAAATAAAATTAATTAAAATTAATTAAAATTTTGGATTTATTAAAATCCCTAATTTTTGGAAACCCTAAATTCTTAAATTCCCTAAAATCAATATGCCAAAATTTTCCCTAAACCTAATTTAATAATTACCTTAATAATTTTTGGATTTATTTAATTAGAAAATTATTAAAAATATAATTTTTGCAAAAAATCTAAATTTTCATCATTTAAATACTTCTAATATCATATGAAATAAAAATTATAAAGGGGTTTACTTAAAAATCATAAATTAGGAAAAAACCTAATTTTCAAATCATCAATTATTCTCATAATACCTAAATTAAATTTCTTAATTATCTTTCTAATGCCATTAAGAAACATCTTTGTGAAGGAATTTTGAAAGAAAAATAAGTTTAGAGAAAACCCAAATTGTTCTCTTCCAAAAATATAGAGATTGAGAGGGATTTGCTTCAATTAAAACATACCTTAATCTTCTCCTTGACTTCCTCTTCGATTTCCAAAAATTTCCTCATCAAAAAGTCATCACTGGAGATGTGCCCCTCTCCCGTTCATCCGCTCTTTCGTCCACCCTCTCTTCTTTCGGCCGCATAAAATGTCGCAAGATGAGAAGGGTTCAGCCTCTTAATGCTTTAGGGAGTTAGGGATTGCAATTGACCACTTTTCCCTCACTTGAACCCTATTCTCTTTAATATTGACTAAGGGTACTTTGGGTATTTCTAAACTTCTAAATTTTTTATCTCCCTAAATAAACAAAATTAAATATAAGATCTATATACCAAATTTCTTAGAATTTTGCATAGAATTTTATAAAATTATTTTCGACAAAATCTATTAACTTTAAATTTTCACTTAAATTTCATTGTGACGCATCAAAATGCGTGTGACGCCTACGATAGTCAATTTTGAGTTTTACAAAACTTAATTATTTCCTTAGATTTAGTGTAAAACAAATGGATGATGGAACCTTCCTTAGCCAAAATAAATATGAAAAAAATGAGTAACAAGTTTGAAATGAGCATGATGGGAGAACTTAATTATTTCCTTAGATTTAGTGTAAAATAAATGGATGATGGAACCTTTCTTAGCCAAAATAAAAACATAAAGGATATACTTTAAAAAAAGAAATGGACAATGCGAAGGTCATGAACAATTCCATGAGCTCCACTGTTTAATTAGATAAGGACCCAAATGGAAAATCAGTGGATCAAAAAAAGTATAGGGGAATAATTAGATCACTTCTTTACTTAACTACTAGCAGACCAGATATAATATTCAGTGTTTGTCTGCATATACAAAAGAATCACACTGCTGTTAAAAGAATCCTTAGATATTTGTTATGCACACCAAACTTAGGAATCTTGTATCCTAGACACAACACCTCTTTTAAAATTATAGGATATTTGGATTCTAATTTTGCAAGATGTAGGGTAGATAAAAAAAGCACTTTTGAAACTTGTCAATTCATAGAACAATTCTTAGTTTTCTAGTCTAGTAGAAAACAAAATTCAGTAGCCCTCTCCACAACTGAGATAGAATATAATGTAGTAGGGAGTTGTATTTCTCAAGTCTTAGGGCTAAAGCAACAACTCTTAGATCTTGAACTACATGTAGGAACCATTCCAATTATGTGTGATAACACTAGTATAATTTGCACATCAAAAAATCCAATTCAACACCTCCATAAAGAGCATATAGATATTAGACATCACCTCATAAGAGATCATGTAGCCAAGAGAGATATAAATTGCACCATATAGCTATAGGAGATTAATTCACATAGATATTCACAAAATCCCTAGCCTATGACACCATTAGCACCTTGAGGAACAAAACTAGGTGTTATAGACATTCATGCTCAATCCAAGAGAAACAAAAAAAAAATCATTTGAAAGCATTCATTCATATGTGTTTTGTATATGTTTATTCATGTACATGTTTATTTTTTATTTGTTATTGTTTGTTAAAAAAGATTGTTCTAAGACATTTTTTGATCATCACACACACTTCACTGAATCACAACAATCTTTAAAATTCTTTCATGATTATACTGTATGAATTACATTCATATTATATGATATACACAGATGCACATATCACAACTCTTTATCACATCAACGGTCCATATTAAATCACTAATATACACATCGTACTTATGAACCTCTCTTCGTACTGTATGATCCACATGTCACTAACCATTGAGGAATTTAATCCATTTTGTATAAAATTATTGATATAGATAATATATGATGCCTCTCTTCATATTTTATGATACACATGTCAAAATACATTGTGATGAATTTAATTTGGCAGGTATAATAATAATTATAGATCCTATAATACGAACACTTGTTCATACTGTACGATGCTTTTCATCAAATGTTGTATCGATGACCCCTTAGGATGAACAAAATTTCTTAAGATTGTCTAGTACGATACTGATCGTATTATATGATTTGACCATTTTTTCCAAGGAGTCATTTAGGCGAATTAACTTCCTGGTCGTACTATACGAACCATGATCATACTGTATGAATGTCAAAAAACTCTATAAATTAGAGGGTTAGACTGATTCAATTCACTTAAACTTTCTTCATATTCCTACTAAACCCTCCTACTCAATGGCAGGTGGAAGCAAGCGAAGTTGTCTTACCCCAGGAAGTTCTACCTCCCATCGCTCAGGTGATGATTGATTTTTAACTGCTGTTGATGAAGCAACATATCACAAATACAAGGAAGCCTGAATCACACCATCATAAATACTAAATCAGTATGTCCTGAATTTTTAGGTGATGAGTCTTTTTGACAACACTGCCTTCCAATTCATCCTTACTTTAGCCTTTCCCTACCACTCTGAAATTCTTTATGAGTTCTTAGCGAATCTTAGGATCAATGGAGATGCCTTTATAATGGCATCCTATGTTTTCCATTGGCATATTGAAATAATAAAAGGAGACTAAGGAGAACACTTCTACCTAACATTGAGGGAGTTCGACCCCATTCTACGGCTTCTATTTCAGACTATGATTAGAGTAATGTCAGTCTAACCATTAGGAATTCATCACTGAATCAACACCAACCCAATCCTAAATCACAATGCAAGGGTTATCCAGCAAATCCTTCATATTATAATTATTCCAAAAGCTAGAGATCATGTGAACATCATCCCTCTACTTTCCTTAGTCACCTATTTTATCATGACCAACACTCACATTGATGAATCTCAATTGATAGTTGATTATATTCAAAATTTAACTCCCATAAGACTCCCTTCTACCAAAAGAAAGTAAAATATGGCTTTAGGACATGTCATAACATATATCTTAAATAAAAAAATATGAAATCACTCATCCTAAACCTCATATAATAATCCTATCTTTTATATGAATACTTCATTCTTTATTATTTTTCATCAGGGTCAAGACCCAGATGATCCAGATTTTGATGAGATAGGGGGACATGCCCTTACAGCTAAACCTGCACCAACACCAGCTCCAGTGGCTCCAGAACCAGCCTTAGCCCCTCACCACTACCCGTATAAGGAACTGATACAACATTTTTACCATCTTGAGTCCCGCCTAGACCAATCACAAATTCAACATGACAAAGACATTGGATGGTTTAGGGAACAGTTTGACTCAATTTAGACTCAATTTTCCTCCATTAATAACTACTTTCGACAACATCTACCATCACCACCACCTGATCAAGGACAATCTTACTTTTATTTCTGTGTTGTATTTATATTTTATACTATTTTCTCATCTTTTACTAGTGTTCTCCTTTTTTGGTGATGTCAAAAGGGGGAGAAGATATTTGGTTGTTTAACTTTTGTTATATGTTTATTCTATTGTATATGAGCTTTTGTTATATATTTATTCTATTGTATATGTGTTTTTGTTATATATTTATTCTATTGTATGTGTGCTTATTTTTTATTTAATAGAAATTTTTGCTTTTTTATTTTATATTTAAAAAAAAAGAGGCATGCATCCCCTATTTTCTAACATCTTTTATTTAGTAAGGGGGAGCTAAGGATTAAAAATCTTTCAAGCTACATGTTAACCAAATTTGTTTGCCATAAAAAAAAAGGGGAGATTATTGAGAATCTAGGATCCATAACCTATGATTTTGATGTTGATAAATCTTATTGATTGAATTGTATGTTCCAAGGAAATATGTTGGATATTGTTTGTTTCTTGTGCACTAATAATTGCAAGTACAAGACTCAAGATGACTAAAAACTAAAGATTGCATAGGTTAGGAAGTCAAGTCAAAAGAGTTTGTATTTTTATTTTCTTTAATTTAATATTTTTTTGAGTCAGGTCACATTAGTGTGTATACAATTAGGTAACTTTACACATGCGCAAAGAGGGAGTGAGAATTTTTAAAAAAGAAAATAAATTAAAGTTTTCTAAGCTAATCATACTATATGATTTAAAATTATATTATACAATCAATTGATTTAAAGATTGGCTCAGTGGCTAATTAAAAACTCATATTCTTTGAACTAATTATACCATACATTATATATTATATTATACAATTTATTTTATTATCAAAATTCTTGCTTCCAGATAAATTAAGATATTTAAAAAAAATTTTGAACTAATCGTATTGTATGAAGACATTCATACTATATGATTATTATTAAACTTGCTTAAATTATCCTCCGTGATTAGTCAATCAAATCATGGTTTAATAAATGATAATTGGTCGTACTATACGATGATCAATTCATACTAGATTGATAGAGACAAAATCTGGTCATCCTGAAGATCGTACCAAATGAAACATGATTTTTTAACTAATCATACTATATGATATTAACATCATACTAAATATTATATTTAAAATACACTAATCATACTATACGATGATCAGTTCGTACTGGGCAAAAAGAGATGAATTTTAATCATCCTAGAGTTCATTCTATATGAATAGAGAGAAACTAAATACATCATACTGTATAAACAAATGGTCATAATGTATGATATGTTTATTATATTTATTAGTTCATCTGAATGGATGTTTACATCGTAATGAATGAATCCAATTTTTAAACTGATCATACTATACGAATAAGGTTTGTACTGTATAAATAGAAGAAAACTAACTTGAACTTTTAGAGTTTTTGAAACCTAACACTTAAGCTATGTTTAATGTTTTTATCTCTAATAAATAAAGAAAGGAACATGTCTGAAAGAGGAACTCTGAGAGGGAGCTTTTGAAGAAAATCAGGATTTATGAGAGGAAGGAGAAGGTGAGCTTGAGCATGACGGAGAAGTAGTGTGAGGAGATCACACGATTGATCCGGGCTAGCTGCACCTTGCTCTTCCTATGGACTTGGTGAGTCTATTAGAAGCTCTCTAGGGAGAGAGAGGCTTCTTAGTTCATTCATCAATGTTCTCTTCCATTTTTAAGAGGGAGAAAAAGAAGTCTAGGTTGTCAGCCTTCTCCAGGATGGAGAAAAAGGAGTCAAGGTTCTCTGCCTGTGAAAGGAGCTTTGGTCCTTTGTCACACCAAGTTGGTGGAAGAGAGTTTGTGAAGGCTTCTCCACCTTGCTGAGGGAGAAAAAGGAGAGTCACTTAGTTTTAGTGCAACACTCAGAGTGGAGGACTCTAGGGAGTGGATGCAGGTCAAGGTTGACTGAACAACTATAAAAATCTCTAATTAATGTGCTTTTTTTAGCATTTTACTTTTCACTTTTAATTCTTCATTATAATTTCTTGGTCAAAATTGTAGATTATTATTTTGTTGTGTAATTTAGAATTTCATCATCATTATTTTTAAATAGTAGTTAATTTGTTAGCTTCCAGATTATGATATTAAATTGCTTATTTCAAAATTCTAAAAAATCTACAAAAAGTTACTACTCATGTTTAGGATTATTTTTAAAGTACCAATTCACCCCCTCTTACCGTATCTCGATCTTTCACTTGTGATAGGGCCGATGGTAGAAGGGGAAAGTTTGAGGTAAATTTGGAGTTCGATGTAGGTGGAAGATCAGTGGAAGCTTCTAATTCAATATATGCTTGTGAAGAGGAATTAGGTTTGGGTGCTGGAGGGTTGAAAGTAAGTGGAGTTTGGCTAGGTGGTTGGATCGAGCAGGTGGAGTCAGCGGCTTAAGGTGTTTGAATGGGATCAATAGGAGTGTTGAGAGGCTTGTGGCTTTTTGAGGAGTTTGGGAGTTCAACAGGGATTGTGCGAGAGCAGGAAAGCCTCATTTCTTTAGCCTTTTAATGATAACATAGGTCATATGGGATTATGCAGATAATGTTATGGGAGAAATGTCGAAGATGTGCGAATGACATGCAGCCAGCTTCATTTGGATAGATTGTACGAGTAACAATTTTGGATAGGTATGTTTCTCACCTTTTTTTAATTACATGTAAATAAGTTCAACAAAAAATATGACACGTATCTAGAGAAAATCATATTTCTTGCATGCTGATTGACCCCATTGATCTCCAAATATTTGTTTTGAATTTCTTAGTGAGGCTTTTATTTAGCGGATATCCAAGAGCTTATTTGGATGTCATGCTAGGGCTTTCACTTAGTATATCTCTAAAAACTTATTTGGATGTCACATTGGGGCTTTCGTTTAGTAGATCTCCAAGAGCTTTTTTGATGTCATGCTAGGGTTCTTCCTTCATGGATTTTTATGGGTCAACATTAGTAAATTTTAGCATCTCTTGTTCCACTCTAACTCCATCACTTTAGCTTTTAGCCCATTCATAATGGATCAACATCTTTCTTTGTCGCAATCATATTGGGATGTAATATTTCTGCTATATGGTCACCAGTATTGTTCAAAATTTTCCCGAGCTTTGAAGATTCATCAACTAGCGAGACTTTGTTGCCTCATATACTGATTATTATTATTATTTTCATATACTGATTATATCTTACCCAGCATATAATTTATGATTACACATTAAGTTTATGAAGGATTCTTCATTTTTCCCTCCTTTGGTTATATTTTTTCAAAATTTTTAATATATTTATTTGGGGATCTTGGCACGTGGTGCGATGTTGACCCACATTAATATTTAAAATGCCTCTAATCTTTAGGGATACATGCAAGTGCCATTTAGGGTTCTCTTTTCAGAACTTTAGCTTGAGTCCTGAGTTTTTGGTTCCTTTTACCCTGTGTTTTGTGTGATGGACTTACTAAAGGATTACTTAATTTGTCTTTACTGACTTGTTAGGAGATTTATATGACTTCTGCCTATGCTTCTTGCTTTAGTGGGCTTGACGAGGGAGCAGATGTCGGTGACCTAAACACTTCAGGTTTATATTAAGTTAGCGAAAAGAGTTCTTCGATTCATTACTTTATGCTTTGGTGAACTTGTTGAAGAAAAATTTCTTCAATCCTTTCTTTGTGCTTTATAGATTTGTTAAAGGATTTGCAAGTTTTGAGTAGAATTGGTAGTACCATATGTATGTAGTATTATGAACCTTAATTAGTCAGGATGACTTTAATCAGGATTACTTTTTTTTTTTTTTGAAGATGCATCCAACTGCATTAATCACTAAAAAAAGAAAGTACAAACTACAAACTATTAACAGCAAATTTCTCCTTTAACAAACTAATAAAAGAAGGAGGAACCTTATTCATATTAATGTATTCCAAAATAAAAGAACTAAAGAGAGCATAGTTAGCACATAAATCCTCTAACTTATTACAATTCTTATCTATACAGTTAAAAAATCACATGATTAAAGTCCTTAATAAAAAAAAGTAAGATCTTCAATCCTCTAACCACCTCTCCTAATTGTATCTTAAAGAAACTTAATGATGTTAGTATTTTCACCTTCAATGATAAGGCCCTTACAATTGATCATCCAATCTTTGATAAAATCCTTGAGAGATTGAATAATTGAAAGCTCCAATCAAGAAACATCCCAATGAACACAAGCATGTCCAAATGCCAAAAGAAATATGCCTTTGTAGTCTCAGAAAACACCACCAATTCCAGCTTTATATGACGGTAGTAACGACACATCAACATTAACTTTGATCCAATCAAGTGGAGGAGGATGCCAATGATTATCCAATAACCTAAAAGGCTAATTAGCACCCCTCACGACATTAGCAACAACGAACATTAAGCTTTCCTCATTTCCTTTGTGAATAAGTTTATTTCTCATCTTCCATGAAAATTAAATAGCATTGCTATACAATCTGACTAATAAAGTGTTCTGTAAAGATAACCACTTTCAACAGTCTTCAAAAGAAACAAAGGATGGGATACCAAATCCCCATCTATTTAGATGTTGAAAAACTTCTAACAACTTCTTACATATGATTGCAACATGTTCAATGTCTTCGATCTCATTACATCTTCTTGGACAACCATTTCCCCCTTGCAATCTCCTATATGACAAAAATTGATATGTATGAATATCATTGTTGAAAACTCTCCACCAGAATACCTCCACCCGTTGGATAAGCTTAACCTTTTTAATCCATTCTCATATTTGAACATGAGAATTATCATGAACCAGTGCTTCAAATGCTAATACTGAAGTAGACTTTCTAGACTGTTGAAGGATTAGTTCCATCTTATCCTCACCCAATTCTAGTAAAATCTATATTTGATAGATAATATCCATAAGTTCAAATCCAAAGAACTTACTGAGTTCACCTTCATTCCAGCAAACATCTGAAATGAACTTATCCACAGTTAATTTACTATTTTCTTGAGACAAAATAAATGTCGACCATCTGTTATATGTTTATCAAAAACCCAAGTGTCCTTGAAGACATCACTAGACTCGCCATTTGTCTCCATCTAACTATTGGCTTTAGAAATTTTCCTCCATCAGTGATAAGTTTATAAGCAATTGAACCTACCTTCTTCGACGTGTCATCTTCATATAGAGAGCCATATTTTGAAAAAATAACCTTATGCATCTAGGAATCTTTTTCTTGTACATACTTCCAAGCAAGTTTAGCTCTTAAAGGCCTAACTTTGGTTGAACATAAATGTAAACCACGACCTCTCCACTTCAATGGTCTACACATTACATTCCAATTGACATAATGAAGTCCAAATCTTCCATTCATCATATTCCAAATAAAACTTCCACACAACTTATCAATCTCATTTAGAACACCTTTCGAGATCAGAGAATGTGTACAGTGAAATGTCGAATAAGAAAGCAAAACTGATTTTATAAGAGTGATTTTCCCAGCTAATGAGATAAACTTGCCACCCCAAACATTTAGCATTCTCAAGGCTTCATCAAGAATGAATTGGACATCCACTCCTACAAGCCTACTCAAAGTAATTTTAACTCCAAGATAATAGAACTCCTTAATCGATTTGAATCCCATAATATGAGAAATAGCTCACTTTTTTCTTTTTCCTTAAAAATTTGCCAAACAGAATGCCAGATTTATTAACATTTACTTTTTGACATGTCCAACCACAAAAGTCTTTTAAAATATCTTTGATCTCCTTTACTACCTTCATATTAGCTTTTGAGAAAATAATAATGTCATCTGCATAGAGCTAATGTGAAATCCTTGGGCCATTTGAACACACAAGTACTTCAATTGAATCATCTTTCTGGATAAAAGCATTTGATAAAAGTTGAGAGCAAAGAATAAATAAAAAAGGTGATAAAGGAGAACCTTGACGAAAGCCACTCCTAGCATTTATCCAACTTGAAAGGTTGCCATTAATCAACAAAGTGATCCTTGGTTCTTGAACACATTCCAAAATAAGCTTAGAAAACTTAGATGGGAAACCAAAATACTCTAAAACTTTCACCAAAGTAGGCCAGCCCATAGAATTATAAGCTTTATCCATATCTATTTTGAATGAGACTAATCCTTTGGTAGATTTAGAATACCACCTGAGCAACCAGAACAAGATCCAACATCGATCTCCCTTTTTGAAAGGCCATATGCTCTTCAAAAATAATTTTAGGAATAATAGAAGATAATATGTTCAAAAGAACCTTGGCAGTCACCTTATAAATTGTATTGCACAAGCTAATGGGTTTGTAATTTGAAGGAGCCATAGGATTGCTCACCTTAGGGATCAATACAATTAAAGTCTATTTCCAAACAGAACTCATCTCCCCAGTATAAAAGAACTAATTAATAGCATTCCAAAAATATTCTTTAATAATGCCTCAATAAGATTTGATAAAGGAGTAAGAAATACCATCATTGCTTGGAGAAATATTGTTGCCAGCCTACTTGACCACAACCTCCACTTCTTCTAATGAGAACTCTCTATTCAACATCCTTATGTTATCTTCATCCAAAAAATTCCACGGATAAGGCCGACCTTCTAGTATACAACTCACATCCTTCCATTTCTCCTTAAAGAGATGAAAAATAACATCCTCAATTTGATGTTGATCCTCCACCACAGAGCCATTTTCATCTTTAATTTTAAAATTTTAATTAGAATTCCTCCTTGCACTAGTAAATGCTTGAAAGAACTTGGAATTGCAATCACCCTCAACAAACCACTTTACATTTGCATGTTGTCTCCACCAAGTGTTCAATCGAGTCAAAGTTGAATTTAGCTCCCCCACCTTTGCTTTGAGAGCCCAACTATCTTCAATCAAAAGACCCCCATTATCTTAATCAGGGGTACTTGAGTTAATCAGACAAGAAGAGCTAAAACTTGATAGCTCTTCATCATCCAACTATTAAAATGAGGGTTTTGCTACTATGACCTTTCTTATAGCTTGTTGAGTAGATGGAGCTACCAACGACTAAGCCGTATCTTGGCTTGTTGAGTCTGACCTCATTCGCCCGTTCAGGCTTCAAACTTAAGCTATGAAGGAATGCACTCCCCAAGCTAAATTTAATGAATTTTGCAAATTTGAAGTTAACCTTACTGGCTGTAAATTTTAGAGCTTATGCACATTTGGTAGTCATATTGATTGGGAATACTTCCTTCCTGGTGTAACCTTGACTCTTCGGCCAATTAAAAGAGTATCATGGATTATGACTACTAAAACATGTCAAGTTAAATAAGCCTTCATGCTTATTGCAGTCCCTGCTGATGGGTTGACGAAGTGGGGATTCCACTACTACAGCCTTTTTAATAGCTTGTTGAGTAGATGAAGCTGTCAGCGACCTAGCCACATCTTGGCTTGTTGAGTCCGATGCCATACGTCCATTCAAATCTTAAGCTTCAGGCTGTAGAAAAACTTCTATAATTCTAGCTTGATTTGCTGAAGTGTATAGCCATGAAAGCCTTCTTTTTTGACCTTCGAAGTCTTGGGATACTGGAGAAGGTAATGGCCTTGAAATTTTGGAGAATCACTAGTATATGTTGAAATTGAAGCTACTACATTCCTTTTCTTGAAGGATTTGATATGTTAACCGATAATTTTGGATGTTTATTTAGAGATCTTAGCATGAAGCACGTGTCAATCTAAATAAATATGAGAATCCCCTTATCCTATAGGAGTGACCTTCTCCATACCAAGATTAATTCTATTTCTTGAAATACACAGTGGCACACCATTTTGTCAAAGGGCTTTAACATCCTTGCACGACAAATCATCAGGTTTTGCTGAGCTTGTAATCTGACTTCATCGAGTGGATCAATCTCCTTCATTTTCAATGTAGCATTCTTCTCTTGAGTATGATCATACTAGATGGAAACTCAAAGAGATGGTAGTTCAAGTTCCAATGGTAATACTACTTTAGCTTCGAACACTAATAAATAAGGAGTGGCTTTGGTCAATATTTTGTATGTTGTATGATACACCCACAACGCCTCTACCATCTTCATGTGCCATTTACTTTTACTTTTGGGGATAATCTTCTTCAATAATTTCACAAGTGTCTTATTAAAGGCTTCCGCCAAGCCATTTTCTCTTGGTTGTACATAGATGAATATCATCAATCAAATTTATGTCGTTCAACAAACTTATAGATTTTAATACTCTTAAAAGATGTATCATTATCTAGGATTATGTGGTATGGTATACTTATATATATATATATATAATATTGTGGGTAACAAAATTAATCACATGCTCGGATGTGACTTCTTTGAATAGAGTCGCTTCTACACACTTAGAGAAGTAGTCAGTTGCTGCCAGAATGAAGCGGTGTCCTACTAATGAAAGTGGATCTATTGGCTAAATTACATCAGTGCCCCAACATTCAAATGGCCAGGATGTTATTATATGGTGCAATGAATTTGGAAGTTGATGTATCACATCATAGTAAATCTAACACTCGTGGCACCTTTTACCATTATTTTTTAATAGTAGCCTATTATCTTGATCTTGACTGCCATTTTGGGATATGACTAGTGTGCACCATAGAGTTCTTCATGATCTTCTATTATAACCCTATCAGATTCTTTAGTCCCTAGTCACCTTAGCCATATTTGATCAAAATCTCAATGATATAACATGTTGTTGATGAACGCGCATTGTAATTCCCTCTTCTTGATTTGTGTAGCTGATGACTTATCTGCTATGAGCTTACATTCTATGAAGTAATCAATAACTAGCCATCTCCAATCATTTTTTTCTTTGATATCTAAGCAATACCAACATGATTCTAAGGCTTGACTAGACTTTCATCTTTTATTGGCTGCTTAATATTCATCTGGTTTGTTTTCAAGATCAACTGGTTGGCGAGGTTGAGGATCAATCAAAGTTGTATCTTGCTAGCTTAAATATGGTATTTCCTCTTAATGCAAGAATTCTAAAATTGCAAGCTCTAGGACCCAACTGTAGACTCTAATCAATATTGGCTCGTCATCATCCATATTTGTCATTTATTTAGCCAATTTAGCTAGGCAATCGACTTTACTATTCTGGGCTAGGGGAACTCGAGTTAACTTTATGGCTAGATTTTGTTTCATAAGCTCCAGAACTTATCGAAGATAGCAGGCTAATTTGAATTTGGTGATTTTTTAAACTCTGAATACCTGATTTATAATAAGTTGGGAATCACCATATATCTGGATGCTTTAGATTTTAAATGAGATTACAATCTCCAGAGGTGATATCAAAGCATTATATTTAGCCTCATTATTGGTTTAAGGTTTGGTTAAGCTGAATAAAAATCTCATTATGTCTCCCTTATGCGCTATAAAAATGAGACAATATATGCTTAAGTTTTTTTCAGATTTGGAGGGTGGGTGTGAAAGTTTGACATGGATGTTAAGCCCTAATGAACTAGTCCCAAGGCTAACCAAGAGGAGGGTGAGTTGGTATTTTAAAAAATATTTTAAGAAAAAGCACAAACTTAAACCAAAATTCACCACAGAAAATAAAGTGCGAAAATTAAATACGGAAGTAGTAATAAAGAACACATAAATTTATAGTGGTCCGGTCAACTCAACCTACGTCCACTCCCCAGAGGTGCCCTCCGAGTATTGCAATAAACTCAGTGTCTATATTTTTGCCCCCACAGTAAGGCGAAGAAGCCTGTACAAACCTCCTTTCCACCAACCTAGGTGAGGTAAAGAACCCAACTCCTTTTTCTTCCTCTAGAAGTAGGCAAAGAACCCAACTCCTTATGCTTCCTCCTGAAGCAAACAGAGAACCTTGATGAGATGTTGAAGTAGACCACTATAGAACCCCCAAAGAATTAGGGATGATGACCAGAGAAGACAACGATGGACCCTTGCTTGGAGCAACCTTTGTGAAACCCCTCACAAACTCCCCCTCATAAGATCCTGTCTCTCCCTCCCATGCTCTCTCTCTCCTCTTGGATCTCTCAGGTCAGAACAGTAGCAAAAGATGCTCTCTTGAGTAGAACAAGAGGTCTTAAATACAAGAGATTTGGAATAGCTCTTAATTGCAACAAACTTACTTTATCATCCAGGATGATATAAATATCATCATGTACGATCAATAAAAAATTAGCTCAATCAACCAGGATGATTTGGGATGATCAGATGGTTTTTGTTCATATCATCCAGGCCGATAGGATATCATCCTGTATGATTAGTATAAATTATTGAATATCATCCAGAACATTGCACTGAATGGATGTCTGGACGATGTAAAAATAACTTGATCGTCTAGGCCAATCTCACGATCTCCTGGATGATTAGTTTAATTTAGTACATATCATCCAGAACATCACCCTAAATAGAAACAGACCGATGTTTGATTGTCCAAGAATAACTAAGGTTTGTAAACTGATCATCCCGGCCGATCCTGCGATTATCTAGGATGATATGATCGAGCAATCAAATCTTAATTACTTTCCTTAATTACCAGATTAATTTAGGCATAATTGCATTACATCATCTAGGATGATGTCTTGGATGATGTCAAAAAATAAATAATACCTAAATAGATCTGGAGGCAGATTCTTTCTGATTTGAACCTATCGTCCCGGCCGGTACGAATAACGTTCAGGATGATGCGCTTAATGATGGCTGCCTTAACCAGGATGCCCTAATTAGGGTTTTTATTTTTAACTGATCATCCTGTCCAATTTTTGGATCATCCCGGATGATGTGATCAAAAACAAAAAACTCTAAAAATAAACAAAAAAATTCCGCCAAGTGTGTGTGTTCAAGGTTACTTAGCATTAGGAACCACATCATTTACAATTGACTCAAGAAAGGTAAAAGATTATAAACTGACTCGAACCTAGTCTTCCTAATCTTGAGCTAGTTTAAATTACAGTTTGATCTTGCGGACCTACAATTTTAGTAGGCAAGGCAATCGTAGATAAATAGACGTGTTTGCTATAATCAAAATTATATTCCTTAAAAACATATTCGCAATAATATCTCCCTTTTTATAATGAAAAATACAAAAATAATTAAAGCAGTTCAAAGCAGTTTAATGGAAACTATGTGAAGAAATAAACACAGTTCAACTAACCAACATAAAACACAACAGAACAAACAGTACAACTACTCCCCCTTTTGACATCACAAAAAGGAGGAGGGAAACTAGAAAAGAAACAAAGCAGAGACTACCAGACAGAAACAAACTATAATAAGAAAAAAGAAATAACATCATGAAAATAAACTAAAAGAATTATGACCCCTGATCATCCGAAGGAGGAGTTGGTGGTGGCTGTGAGTGAAAGAAACTGGAAAGAGTCACAAACTGCTCCCCAAACTAGACCATGTCCTGATCGTGCTGGTGCAGCTGGTGAGCCACATAAGAGTCAAAGCAAGCAACTTCCTCCACATGTTGCTACTCCTGTGTAGCAACGTAGGTATCGAAGTGAGTATCCCATTAGTCAAACCTCTCTAACAGCTGATCCAGTTGTGAGTGCTGGCAGAGCAGAGCAGGAGCAGGAACAGATGCAGGAGCCGCCTCCTCCTCAGCTCCCTCAGCTTCCTCGTGCCCCGGGTGGATATGAGTACTCTGAAGTATGTGGAAGGAGTTGTTTAAGTAGAAGGTAGGCTGGTAGTTTGGTGGGGCAGGATATTAGAGGTTGTATTTGGATTCTAGGATATAGGTAATGATGTATCCTAAGGCCAGATAGGGTTTCCTCCTATGTCTTGGATCTCTGATGCTCGTCAGGAGCTTAATGTATCAAAAAATCAAATCTGTGGCATTAAACTCATGGGAAAGAATGTAAAAAGTGGTGATTGAAAGAAGTGGAGTGATATGAACACGATCACCAGGTTTTAGAAAAATAGAGGTGCGAAGGACATGTTGGATTGTCCTAGCATCTTTGAGTAAGTTGCTAGACTCTCCAACATGATAGGAAGCATTAGTGTTTCTTAAAAAGTGATTGGTTGGATCCCACTCATATTCGATATCTTGACACAGGATGTGGAGTTTGTCTCCTGTAGTGGAAAGTTGTAGGAATTCTTGACAGTCCTGATATGTGATTTTGATTGGACGTCTATTCACATAGGACTGAAAAAGAGGAATTGATGTGAAAGCTAGAAAAAAAACACATATAATAACTCTGAATTGAATGGGATGGTGAGAGTGAAGATAAAGGTAAAGAAAGTGTGTGCAAACAAATCAAGAATAAGATAGGAGAGAATTTGAGGGTTGATAGTTCGAGACACAATGATCCCAACCTTCTTGTACCTCTTATAGGTAACTTGGTCGCTTGCCTCGATGTAGTGATGGTCTAGATTTGCCCTCGAGGAGCTACCAGAAGGCATACGAGACCTTTTTTCCACCAGCCATGATCAGGAAAATAGAGAAGAAGTAAGAGTAAAGAGGATTCAAGAAGAATTGTGTAAGAAAAATTGACTGAATGCCTTGGTTTTTAAAGAAACGATCTGATCATTCAGGATGATCACATAATCATCTAGGCTGATTGGGTGCAATAATTACGTTTGGGATGATTGGTCAAAAAGGCAATAAAGTCATCCAGGATTATAAAAAAATCATCTAGGATGATAAGATACAGGTAATCGTCCCGAGGAGTCAAGCCGGATGACTGTTAAAAAAGAATATCATCCTAGCTGATTACATGGATCATCCAGGATGATGCACAATAATGGATCATACCGACCAAATTTAAAACATCTAAAGCATTGCCATGTGTATTGTTCAGGATGAACAGGTGGATCATCCAGGATGATCACCAATAATTAATTGCATCATTACAATTTAAAGGGTTTAAACGTATTGCCATGTGTATCGTCCAGGATGAATAGGTGGATCATACGGAAGGATTACCAATAATTGAGCAAAATATTAAGAACATCATCCAGGACAAAGAGTATCATCCAGGCCGATCATAAAAAGCAAAGCAAGATATGATCATATCATCCAGGATGATAAAGTTTCATCCAGGACAATGAAAAATAGAGAAAACATATCAGTCGTCAGATGAAAGATTAGGAATGGATTGAATGCATCATCCAGGATGATAGAAAAATCATCCAAGATGATGGGACCAAAAATGAAATTCAAGAAGTGGATGAAGATGATCAGAGAAGGCCTAAAAACCACAAAAACAATAGTAAATGATAAAATTAAAATATGAAAAGGAAATAGAAAAAAGAGACAAAAAAGAAACAAAAAATGAATTTTTTTGTTAAAAAAAAAAGGCATGAAAATGATAAATTCTTCAAGTAATTAAATTTAAAGATTTGTGAGACCAATGAGTTAACATTGTTGAAATCCAAAAATGATAGAATATCCAATCATGTTAACCCTATTTCGGACTTCTCTTAGGATAAAATCGTCTTTTGAAAATAAAAGACCTAACTCAGAACAAACCAATTGGATAATAAAAAAGATATATGTTCAAAACATGGTTCCAAAAAATATCTTATAAAATAATATACCAAAATAATTTATCACAATAAAAAAAATTTGAAATCAACCCTTTGAAAATATCAAATGACACATGAATTCTTCTAAGATTTTAAAGGTTTGAAATAAAGCGAAGCTTGCTTTTTGTGTGATCATTTTATATCTCTTGTCAATTGATTGGTGCACTTTGCACATTTTTTTATTTTTGATATAATTTATGTATCTTTCAATTTTTGGCGGTTATTGCGCATCTTTTCACTTTTCTTTTCTTTTTGTGGCTAATTTTATGCCCTTGTCATTTTTTTATAAGCTATACCCCTTTTCAAAACTATAAAAAACTCTCAGTTGTGAGTATATCTTCTAGATATTTAGAGAAAAAACTCACTCTCTAATAAAATTAAGAATAAATCATAAAACATAATCAATTTCATATGATAAATACAACAACAATATTTCAAAGAATTTGAAAGTAATATAAAGACTTTGAACATTATATATATAAAATAGATTTCTGTAGCAAGATAAAAAAGATTTCAATTACAAAGTCCAGTTGTTAATTTGAGATAGACTTTTGTTTAGAAAAAAAAAATTACACCGCTAAAAAAGGTTAGAGAGAGGGAAACAATCAATGGTGTTTCTCCCTTTAACTGATTTTAGATATGTCAAAATATTGACTATAAATTATCAAAAACAAAAATAAGGTATAAAATATCATTTCAACTATGACCTAAAAATAAGAAAAAAAAACTAATAAACAAAAAGAAAAATAACAGAGATGAAACAACTACAAAATAATAGGAAACATATAAAGCTAACTCAAAACTAAAATAGAAAATAACAACAATCAACAGAGTAGTAAACATGTAATTCAAAATTTATTAAGCAGCAAGTTTATGTAATTAAGAGCCGCGAGCCACTGCTATCCAAGTACCACAAGCTCTCATGAGGTCTTTGGTGAGAGCACACCTACAAAGTCATCAAATATCAGACTTAGGAACCCAAATAGGTTTGGGTCCCTTCTTATGAAAAGAAGAATGCAATACATGTGTGTTATGCTGTGAATCATATAATTTGGGTCTCCACACCCAATGTGTATTATGGTGAACAGTGCAAGTGTGTGAAATATGGCCTAGCATGCCACATAAAAAACATCTAACTCCAGGAAAAAAATTCACTAATCTGTTCTAGTTATAGTTCCTCTTCCTAGGTTTTAACTTTAGATCAAGTCCTGATGTATTCCAATTTCTCTCAAGTGTATTCAATTTAGCTTTGAACCTCAAGTTAGTACTTTCTAAAACATCATTATAAATATTCAAATAGTGTTTCCTATGCTCAGATTCTTCAATATAAGTTTTAAAATTAGATTCAAGTGAGGTGTAAGATGCTTTCAATGAATCATGCTCAACAATTAATTCATAATGCTTTTTTATTCATTTCATCAAGTAATGACATGTGATTTCTATCAATTTGATTGTGATCTTTACTTAAAATTTCATACTCCTTTTGCAAATTTGAAAGTTCCAATTTCAGACTAGCATGAGTTTTCTTAGGTTTCATATATGATGCATGAATGTTCTCACAAACTTCAAGTAATTGATCATAGGTTGGTTTACATACCTCCTCTTGATTAGATTGACCAAGATGATTACCCATTAAGCACAAGTTTATTATCTCCTCTTCAACTTAAGTCTCAGATGAGTTAGATGCAGAATCCTCGCAAAATACCTTTTGGAATCGCTTCTTGTCCTTATGTACTTAAGTTTCTCCTCACCCTTCTCCTTGCTTGGGTGCTCCTTAAGTGTAGGATAATCAGATTTAACTTGTCTAGGCTTCCTGCATTCAAAACAAATAACATCTAAAGAACTTTTATAATTTTTACTACTCTTACCTTTGTTCCATTTATGATGGTGCTTGTGATTCTTCCTAAGAAAGTTTTTAAATTACCTCGTGATTAAGATAATATCATCACTTTCAGACCCAGAAGAATTAGTGACCTTGTTGTTGGCCTTCAGCACCATAATTTTCTCCTTCTTTCTCTCACCTACATCAAGTTATCTTTGGTTCACCCCTTACTCGTAAGCAATGAGTGATCCAAGTAAACTATTAATATAATAAGTATTCAAATCTTTGGATTCAATAATTGCAGTGATCTTAGCATCAAAAGAAGAAGGAAAACATCACAAAATTTTATTCACTCTTTCATAGTTAGTTAGGTCTCTTCCTAAAACATACAATGAGGTGATAATTTGAGTAAACATAGTATACATGTCAGAAATTGATTCAGTATGATTCTTACAAAAAAGTTTGTAGTCATGCAATAAAATATCTAAACTAGATTATTTAAATTCATTGGTTCCTTCATAAGTAATACACAATCTATCCCAAATTTCTTTACCAGTTATAAAAGTTGAAACACGCATATAATCTTCCGATTCCAAAGGACAGAAAAAATAGTTCAAGTATTTTGCATTTAGGTATGCTAAATCATGTTCATCAAAAGTCCATTCAGTAAAAAGAAGTTCAGCTTTAATGCCATTAATTTCACATGACGGAGGTGTATAACCATCCTTAACAAACATCCACATGCAATAGCCAATCGATTGTAAATAAAGTAGACATACGTGTTTTCCAAAATTTAAAAGGAATATTGTCAAACAAAGATGGTTGTGTAACATAATATCCTTCTGTAGTATTATGATTACCAAAGTTAGCCATTAATCGAAATTCAAAAGTTTTCAAGAACTAAATTTTATGAATCCCGCTCTGATACAACTTGGAAGTTTGACAGGGATGTTAAGCCTTAATGAACTAGTCCCAAGGCTAACCAAGAGGGAGGTGAATTGGTATTTTAAAAAATCTTTTAAGCAAAAGCACAAACTTAAACCAAAGTTCACTACAAAAAATAAAGTGCAAAAATTAAATGTGAAGCAGTAATAAAGAACACAAATTTTTAATAGTTCAGTCAACTCAACCTACGTCCACTCCTCGGAGATGCCCTTCGAGTATTTCATTAAACTCAGTGTCTCTCCTTTTGCCCCCATAGTAATGCGGAGAAGCCTATACAAACCTCCTTTCCACCAACCCAAGTGAGGCAGAGAACCCAACTACTTTTGCTTCATCCAGAAGCAGGCAGAGAACCCAACTCCTTTTGCTTCCTCTTGAAGCAGATAGAGAATCTTGATCAAATGCAAAAGCAGATCTCTCTAGAACCCCAAGGAACTAGGGATGATGACCAAAAGAAGATGATGACCGATCCTTACTTGGAGAAACCTTTATGAAACCCCTCACAAACTCCCCCTCACAAGATCCTCTCTCTCTCCCCCTTGCTCTCCCTCTCCTCTTGGCTCTCTCATATCAGAACATCATAAAAGATGCTCTCTTGGGTAGAACAAGAGGTCTTAAATAGAAGAGCTTTGGAATAGGTCTTAATTGCAACAAATCAACTTTATCGTCCATGATGATATAAATATCATCATGTACGATCAGTAAAAAATTATCTCAATCAGCTAGGACGATTTGGGATGATTAGAAGGTTTGTATTCATATCATCTGGGTTGATAGGATAGCATCCTGTATAATTAGTACAAATCATTGAATATCGTCTAGAACATCATACTGAATGGATGTCTGGACGGTGTAAAAATAACTTAATCATCCAGGCTGATCTCATGATCATCCTTGATGATTAGTTCAATTCAGCACATATCGACCAGAACATCACCCTGAATAGAAGGAGGCCATTATTTGATCGTCCAAGAACAACTAAGGTTTGTGAACTAATCATCCCAGCTAATCCTATGATCGTCCAAGATGATATAATCGATCGAACAATCAAACCTTAATTATTTTTCTTAATTACCAGATTAATTTAGGCATAATTATATTGCATCATCCAAGATGATGTCCAAAAATAAATAATACCTAAATAGATATGGCGGTAGATTTTTTTGATTTTAGCCTATCGCCCTGACCGATACGAATATCATCCAGGATGATGTGCTTAATGACGGCTGCCTTAATTAGGACGCCCTAATTAGGATTTTTGTTTTCAACTAATTATCGAGGTCGATTTTTAGATCGTCCTGAATGATGTGATCAAAAATAGAAAACTCTAAAAATAGTCAGAAATTTTCCTCTAAGTGTGTGTGTGCAAGGTTACTTAGTATCAGGAACCACATCATTTATAATTGACTTAAGAAAAGGTAAAAAATTACAAACAGACTCAGACCTAGTCTACCCAATCTTGAGTTGGTTCAAATTGTGATTTGATCTTGTGGACCTGAAATGTTAGTAGGCAAGGCAATCGTAGAGAAATAAAAGTGTTTTCTATTATCAAAATTATATTCCCTAAAAATATATTTACAATAGGGTGTACTTAATTGATGATGCTCCATCAAAGTATATATCACATACATATAATTTCTCCTTCTCTTTGACATGCATGATCTATTTGTTAGGTAGATTATCATTGAGCAGTGAATTTGTAAATATAGGATGTACATCAAGAAAATCTGCCAACACCTGCCCTTTCACTGCCTTTAATAGGACATATATGATATCAAATTGCAGGAGTATCACTGCCCACCTTGCTAAATGAATTTTAATGTTGATCTTATCATCAAGAACTTTAGTGGTTCAATCTTTTATATTCAGGTGATTTTGTAAGAAAACATGTAGTGGAAGAGTTTTTGAACTATGAAAATTAGCTCCAGATAATATTTCTCACGTAGAGAGTAGCATATTTAGGCTCCCATCAGCCTCTAACAAATGAAGTACAGTGTATTCTCTTTGCCTTCTTCATTATACTAGGCCGATAATGCTCCAAAGGACTTTTTTAGCACTGTAGTATAGAGGATGAGAGGCTTCCATGGAATTGATGTAGCGAGAATAAGTGGATTCAACATGTATCTCTTGATACTATGAAACACTTCCTGGCATTATTAATCCCATTTCAAGTAGACTTCTTTATTTAACAGCTTTACAAATGTCCAACACCTATATGATAGGTTCAATATAAACCATTGAATAAAAGCTAGCTGCCCTTAGAAGGTGCGATCGAAGGTTCCTAGGAGACAGCATCTCCATAATCACCTTGATCTTGTTGAGGTCGATCTCAATTCCTTAGTGATGAATGCCATACCCAAGAAATTTCCTAAATGAAACACTAAAAGCACACTTGAGGGGGTTCATCTTCATATCATACTTGCTGATCCTTTCAAATACAGTCCTTAAGTCATTTGGGTAATCTTTCCGATACATACTCTTAATAATAAGGTCATCTACATGGAACTCGACCTTTTGATGAATCAGCTTATCAATTATGCTTGTCATTACCCACTGGTAGGTGGCACCTATATTCTTTAGGCTGAAAGCTATGACCATGTTACAAAATGTGTCGATATGCATTCTAAATGATGTATAATTTTCATCTTTAAGTGCCATCTTGATTTTATTATTTCCTAATGATCCATTCATGAAGGAGAACATATCATAATTGGCTGTGTTATTAACTTTTTTCTATTGGGAGCAAAAAGTTATCTTTCAAACACGCTTTATTGAGGTCCCTAAAATTGATACAGCCATGGATCTGACAGTTCTTCTTCTTAATGGAGACAATATTGGCGATCCAATTATATTTTTATTCATAAATGAAGCATTCATCTATGAGTTTATTCATTTCTGTAATCACCTATTCTTTAATCTCCAACCTCATTCTTCTTGGAGCTTGTTTGATGAGTGTTGCATCTGACTTGATGGCCAATCTAAAAATTACTATATCAGGGGATAAGCTAGACATCTCGGCGTATGTCCAGGCAAAGTAATCCGTGAATTCATAGAGTAGATCTTTCATTTACTCTACTTATTCTTCTTATAAAAGGGAACTAATGAAGGTTGAGAAAGGGTCCTCTTCAGTCCCCAAGTTAGCTTCTTTCAGCTCATCCATAGTAGTCTCCTATCAACCATCTTCCAGCTCTTCTATTGCAGGCTTAACTTCTACAGGTTGTTTATTTAGAAGATTAACATCACAGACTTCTTCCTCATTATCATCATCAAATTTAATCTCCTCATATGTGATTTCTTTAAAGATCTCCTTTTGAAAGTACTTTTATATAATAAATTTGAGACCTCTTCTTGAAAGAATATCCATTCTTTGTAATGTATGAGGATTTTTTCGATACCTGATAATCAGGTGGAGATGAGTTCATCATTTTGTAATACAAACATGAGCTCCTAGTTTCTGTATCATTCTTTGAGCACCTTTGGAGTAATACCTGGGCATCATCATAGGAATTATCTCTCCATCATCAATGAAAATGATAAGCTAGTCATATTTTTCCTCTTCATGCTCTCCGACTTTATAGAGTAGGCTGCCTGGCCCAATCCCTTTGCTAAGTGGAGGTATGTAAAGTGTTTTGAGCTTTTTGGTGTTAAGCACCTCATGAGTGATGACCTCTTTGAAATGTCACAGAGGAAGATATATGACTACGAATATGCAATCTAAAATTGGCAAGCTACCCATTCTTCTTGGGAAGACGCCCTCCACTTTGCTTGCATAGGTAAATTCATAGCTATAGTTGGAATCTAAATTTTCTACTTTCTTCTTCCCTTTGATTATAAACTGACATATATTCTCATATTTAACAAGGATGACCTCATCTTCTTCTGTGTCATTGCCCAGGTAAGGTACAACTCTTTTTTGTTTTAGAAGTAGTGGCTACTTTAGGGAGAATTGGCAGTGCCTTTTTTCTCCCTCTTTACATCTTCTCACCTTCTTTCTTAGGCTGCTCTGTAGCTTTTAAATTTGATGCCATGGCCTCAAGAGAGCTTGATGGCTTTGACTCTTTTGGAATGAAATAATTTACATCTTCATATATCTTCACTTAATGAACCATACAGGATTGGATATCGCCAAAGATTTTGAACTATTTTCCATCTCTGAGGTACTTCATAATTTGGTGTAGTGTTAACAGGATGCTACTGTACTCATACAACTACTAGATACCTAGAAGTGCCTTGAATGAGGTGTCAACATCAATCACATGGAACTTGGCCTCTAAGTGAAGTTCCTCAAATACAAGGGGATTGTGAATGATCCCAGGGTCTTCTATCCCTTTTTGTTGAAGTTGTGTACCATTAACTTATCATGTCCAAGATGCTACACATTGAGGCACAATAATCTCAGTGCCTTTAGGCTTATGAGATTTGTGGAAAACCCATGATTGATTAAGAATTGATTGATCGTGATGCTGTCACTCTTTACAATAACATATAGAGAGCAGTTGTGATCTGTCGTTCTGAGAATCATGTCATCTTTAGTAAAAGTAATGATCAGCTCATTCTAGGCTTATAGTACCTCAATCATATTATGCTTAGTAAAATATGCCTCATATATTTCGAGGTCTTTAAGAGCTTGAATCAGAGTCTCCCGAAGGACTTCAAAAAATTCAAGGGCATCGTATATGCTGAGTTGCACTAGAATTTTTCTCTAATGGGATAAGATGTTATTATCTATCCCTTTGGTTGGGGATAATATCATCATTAATATTTATCTCATTCCCTTTATTTTTATTAGGGACCCCTTTTTTGGTGGAGATGGCAATATCTTGCCACTTCTTAACTGTACTTGGGCTACTTCATTTGATTCAGACCAATTTAATGATACAATTTCTTCAAAGTTAGACATTGTCATGTCTGGAGACATTGTCATGTCTGGAGATTTACTCGTGGACTAAGAATCACCCTCCAGTCTCACCTGCTCTATTTGCGATGTTATGTCAGGATTTAAATAATCTTTATTTAAAAAATATAGATCCTCCTCTGAACTGTAATCCATTGTTGACACCATTAGATAGAACTTAGGGGGCACGTCTTCAGTGTATTTCTCCCATTATGATATTTCTAATGTAGCCAAGATCACTCAACATGACTCCATATGAAGAAATTCCTCATTTTATTCTTCTTCATTTTTATTTATCTTAAGCTCTGTCATGAAGTCGACAAGCTTAATAGATCATTTCATAGTCTATTGATATTCACCCGAGCTCCCATTATTTGTCTCAGATGCTCTCTTCCATTAGGGAAAGTCCAAGGCTTATCATTTTCTCAAGCACCAGCTTCGGCTGAGGTTTAGGATTCATTGGTTGCTTTTCTTTGTCTTCTTTATAAGCAGGTTGTTTACCCTTATCAAATTATACACCACCTACTTTTCTTTATTGGCCTTAAAATATTATGCATAATTATATTTGTCCTTCCTTTTGTTTAGAACTTTGATCTTCTTAGGCTTGTCAAAGTGGCCTTCAAATTTTGACATGTTATGATTCTCAAACTTTGCCACTCGATCCAACAAATCCTGGAAGGTTGTAATGGAAGCCAAGCATAAGAAGGGTTGTATTTTGTTATTAATATTCCCTATGAGCAAATGAATTGCATGCACTTCTTCCAGCTGTTCTTTATATTTTATGCTAAGATTATGCCAACGGGTTATATATTTTGTCATTGACTCGTCCTTCTTTCTTTTATGTATGGAGAGATTAGCGACGATAGTCTTCTCTGTCACAATGGAAAAAATTTTGGTTTATAAAATAACCTACAACAATTTAAAGATAATATCTAAAAAAAAATTGTATTAATGGATGAAGAAAAAATTTGGACCATCCAAACCACACACAGGGTGTAGATCTTGTTAGATGGATTGTCTAATCCATCCAATTGAAGCAATGCGGCACAAGGGATCCCATTTAATTGGATAACTATCGTTGATCAAAAACCTCACAAATCAATGGTTGTGAACCCACTTTGACATGGATAAGTGATGCTCCATGAGCATGATGTATTTTGGATCACAACTACTACCACCAATCATTACCCTACCACTTTGCACTCACATGCATCGAATCACTGCCACAACCATTTTATTTAAATACAATTAATTTTTAATAAAAAACTTAGTAAAAAATTACAAAATTTTATAGAAAATTATTTTCTAAAAAATGTCATGATCTTGGCTCTATGGAATAAAAGTGAAGAGAAAAATATGGAGAATCTCTTTACAAATATGGCCTATAATTCCACGAACATTTTTATGAAATTATTTTGTAGTTTGGCATACCATTCAAAAGCTATTTCCATTAACCTGCTGATAAATTGGCAAAACCACATACCATTGTCACTTCCTGTATTCCCATAGGTGGCTTTGGATTGTGCTAGGTGTTGTCTAGGATTATTATTACCAATGAAAGTATTGAATTTTGGGAAAAATATCTCTTTGGATATGGCACCTTGTTGTACTATGCTAGGTACGGGTGACTTGTACCCACCAACTTCTCCACATTTTTAGAAGCTATGATGGCCTTATTTTTTTTTACTGATTAATCCCTCTAGTTGTACAATCTTTATAGGCTTGGAGGCACTTGCTATATTTTATAGTGTAGACTGGCAGGTTGGGTCATCGGCCTCTTTACCTTGGGCACACCCTTTACTCCTGAGGCCTAAGGTATGTGGGGATTTGGTAGGTTTGCTGGAGTGTGCTCGCATCTTGATTAACAGGCTGAGCTGGCGTAGGTCATACAGAAGACTCTTCTACAACATTTCCATGATCTTCGACATCTGAGTCATGATCTCAATCATTTTTTTCATTCAACTAAGAGATTTTTTTATCTTTTCCCTATATGTCGCCTCATTTGCCTCTTTATTTTTGTAATTGTGATAGCTTCGATGGTGAGGGGATTCTCATTAAACTCTTCTTCTCTTTCTTCTGAGGATTGGGCACTTTAATTAGCAATAGACCCAGCTTTATAGCGACATCGGTAAGCATGTCTGTGTGGTGCAAATCATCGATCATCTTTATCATCACCATTATCATCATTGAAATGGAATACCATGTAAACCACTTTGACTTTCATAGTGTCCTCATCATATCCTCTCCTTCTTCTTGTACCTTGATTTTCAAGCGACATCACCTCTGAATTTCTAATTCATGGCTTGGAATGAGTATTTATTCAAACCATAAACTACGTTCGAAATGGACTTCTGACCTAGGCAAGATAGATGAGTGATGAGATGCTCTAGATGATTCTTGAGAAATCAACCATCATGATTACTATCATTATGTGCCTTCATTTTGACCTATTTCTTATGACTTTGGTTGGCGGGGGCGGATCTCTAGGAAACTGTGCTGAATGTCACATGCATAGTTTTTCTTTTTCCTCTATCTTTTCTTTTTGAGACTTCAGCCTCCAAACTTGATTTCCCTTTCGCTGGGCTCTTTCGGCGGCTGATTCATGGACACAAGTTCTAAGTGTCACGCCTTGATGTGCTTCCTATGGAGCTTGTTATCACTCTCCTCTACTTTTTTCTATCATGATAGATGATAGACTTTCTCTTGGAGGGCCCTCTTGGACTCGATCATCAATGGGCTCTAGAAATTTTTCTTCACAAACCCTTCTTTTTTACCATCTTCAACAATTGATTTACTCGAGCATATTGAATCTTAAATAGGTTGTTAAACATAAGCTTATGTCCAAAGGCTAACTAAGAGAGGGGATGAATTAGTAATTTAAAAAATTCTCCTTAATTTTAAAATTTGAAACTGATTAATTCACAAAGTATGTTAATTAAAGTTTCAAAATAAAACTTTTCAACCACAAAATTAAAAACTTGCAGTAAGTAGTGGAAATTTAAATGATAAAAATATTTATAGTGGTTCGGTTAAACATAACATATATCCCCTCCCTGAACACTCCGGCTTTTGGTATTGCACTATTACCAAATTAACTCTTCTTTTGCCCCCACAGTAAGGCAGAGAAGCCTTTCTAAAACTCTTTTCCACCAATCCCTGGAGTGGCAGAGAACCATCGTCCTTGCACACCCTCCAAGTGTAGACAGAGAACCTTCATCCTTTTACAACCTCCAAGTGTAGGCAGAGTACCTTCATCCTTTCATACCCTCCAAGTGTAGGCATAGTGCCTTCATCCTTTCACACCCTCTAAGTGTAGGTAGAGTACCTTCGACTGTTCACACTCTCCAAGTATTGGCATAGAACCAAATCTTCTTCAAAGATTTTCTCACGAGCAATCTAGAAAGATAAGAGAAAGAGTGAAAAACACAAATCACAAAGAGATCCTTACCCTTGAGTAATCTTGTGAACCCTTCACACTCCACTAGCAAGAAATCTCTCTTAAACACTCTCTTACACTCTCTCCTTCAATTGCCCTTGAAAAATCATAAAGACAAGACTTTTTACGTCAGTTTTTAATGGACCTTTTATACAAAAGATACGAAAAATTGACAAGAAAATTAAAATTTTCAATTTTGAGCATACCCGATCATATAGTACGAACGGGTTTTGGTACGTACAAATAGTTCAAATATTATTGCATACAAACTTGTTGTGAATCGATACAAAATCATTTCATACCCGATCATTGTCCAGTATGAACCAAATCTGTCTAGGATGAGTAGTAAGAAAATTTTCAAAATTCATTTGAACGAAACATCAAGATGAAATGGGATCTCACAATTTCATACTCTTGAAGGTATCTACTAATTGGATTCGTATAGTACTATCCATACTTAGAAAAAATATTTTTGTGCGAGAATGGACCCGATATGTTTGTATTGGTGAAAGCATGTACGAACTTGAATCGACCGGTATGATCCATACTTAGAAAAAATATTTTTGCACGAGAACAGACTCGAGATATTCATACTCATGAAGGCATGTACGAATTGGGATCGTCCCGTATGATCCAAACTAAGAAAAAAAATTTTGAGCGAGGATGTACTCGAGACGCTCGTACTCGTGAAAGCATGTATGAACTAGGATCATCCCGTATGATCCATACTTTAAAAAATTTCATTTCTATTTGTTTGACTGCTTGTTGGGGAAAATAACTGACAGGATCATCCCGTACGAAGTGATATCGTACAATATAATCAGTTTAAAAAATATAAATTTTAAACTCTCTCCCGGTGTTTGTGTACTCAATTACTCAATTATAATCACACTTTTTAAGACTCAATAAAATAGAAAATACATACTTCAATTATAATAAACTCTAAACTAATCTTGATTTGAAGTCTTCAACAATCCGGAGTGTGATTTCCCTGAAATATTAGTATACATAAGAGCAAAATAATTCTTCAAAAATATATTAGAAGAAATAATAATCAAATCAATAATATTTAGAATCATCAAAAATATACAAATTGCAAGAATATCAAACATGCAAAACTAAGTAGCAACTATCTCAACAATCTCCCACATTTTAATGATGGCAAAATAATTATTGTTTGAATAAATTGAAAATCCTAAATTTCTCCTTAACTCCCTCTAAATGAATAAGCATGTGAATATAAGGGAATTTCTATTAAGAACTAATCAAATTTTTTTTTTTTTCATAAACTCATAAAACACTTCAAACAAAAAATAAAAAAAGTCTAAGGAATACTAAAATACAAAAATCAAATGCAAATAAATAATATTTCTCCCCCTTTTTGATAACAACAAAAAGAAGGAAGAAAAAAAATTAAAAAAAATGTAAGAAGTCATATGAGAAATCTTTGATAATTGATCTTGAAAGAGATTGAATTATAATTGCAATAACAAGATTAATATTCATTAGAGAAAAATAAAGATATATAACAATTAAATTAAAATATGACATAGACAAAAAAATATATCAAGGTCATGAAACATTCTAGACAATTAGAAAAGGAGAATTATTGCAAAAGTGATAAAATAAAGATTAATTAAAGTCAATTTCCAATATAAAATATAATTGAACATTAGATTGATTTGAAATTGAAGATTAAAATATAGAGGAAAGAACATTATCAATATACTTGTTTGGTGACATTACGTATCTTTTCAAATATTTGTGACACACTTTATGCATCTTTTTGTATTTGGCCTAATTTTGTGCCTCTTTTCAATTTGCAAACTATTGTGCATTCTTTCGATTTTTATATACTTTTATATTTATCCATTTTTTAATTAATCTTTCTAAAATCAATAATCTAAAAATTCAAACTTCTCTAAGTACAAAGATAATTATATTGAAAAGAGAAATAAAAAATAATAAGACATCAAAATTGCAATAATATTATTAAAATTATGTACGCCTAAAAAGAACATGAGATTGATAGTCTTAACTTGATCGAGTTATAAATTAACTTAAATTTTTTAAATAATAGATTTCATAATAAAATTAATTTTTGTATTGATGTTCATATTATAACACTTTTTAGATCAATTAAGTCAGGATTATCATTTAGGCAAACTAACATTTCAAATAGAGAACAAAATCAACTAAACAAACATGATATTTTTTAATGATATCAATATGAAGATCTAATACAATAAAGCACATCTGATATCAATACATAAAAAACAAAAGCAATATAACATAAAAAAAAAACTAGAATAAAGGAAAAGTACAGAAAATACAAAACAAACACAATAAAGAAATCATCACATCACATCTCAAAGGACTGGTAAAGATAACACTCAAGAAGTACATCTAGTAATTTGAAGGCCCTTGGTCTGGAGGAGGAGGTTGGTTGAACATAAAAAAATAGCTATTCATCATAGCCACGTTGGTGTTCACCGAGTTGAACTGGCCTCAAATATAACCCATGTCCTGCTGGTATTAAGCATCTTGTTGGTTTAGGTGATTTTGAATTTGATCAAAGCGTTGATCAAAATGACTCTCTAGTTGGTCAAAGCACTGGACCATCTCCTGAAAGTCAGGTCCATGAGCAGACGCAGGTACTGGTGCTGGTGCTCGTGCTCCCCCTTCTTCCTCAGAATCTTCACTTGTATTATCACCTTTTCCAAAAAGTGCTTGAAATGAGGCATCAGTGAAGTAGATAGACAATTTAAGTAGAGGATCAAGATAAATAAGATTGTACTTCTTCTCTACGATATAGGTCAGTAGGTGTCTAATTTCAGAAAGTCCATGAATATAGTCAATAATGAGTTGGGCTTCATCTATAAGTTAACCAATCATGATAAAATAAGTAACAGTGGACAGAATAGGAGTAATTTTAATGCGGTCACCAGCTTTAGGAATAATAGAGGTTCTAAGGACATGCTAAATAACCCTTGCATTTTGGTTTAAGGAATAGACCCTAGGCAAATGACATACTTGTTTAATCCCTCTAATAACTATATTTATTTTGATCAAGTCAAAATTAGATGTAAAAGTCAAAGTGTGGGCTCTAACTCCTTGAGTTCTTAAATGCAAAATAGTTCCATATCTTCCTTAGTGATCTCTACCTTTTTCTTAAAAACATAAGATCTGATCTTACTCTCATCCTCACTAAAAGATATGCTTGCCAGAAAATAGTGAAAGGTTTCTTTGTTATAGGCTTGAATCAAAGTCAGGATAAATGCAAATTGAGTGGTGGCAAAAGGGGGCATCACTTGAAAGTGAATATCCTCTTGAAGTAGGATTCTAGAATGAGTAATTTTGGCAGAAACAAACCTAAGGAAAGAATCCTCATTAATCCTAGATAGAAAGTTTTCAACTCCACTCCTGGAAGACTATCCCTTAATGAGTCTACCCCTCTTCTTAGAACTGACCATTGCTAAAATGAGAAGGATTGGAAGAGGCTATTGAAGAGAATGAAATTGAATTTAAAAGCCCTCCTATTTAAAGAAAAATAGTCTTTTGTATGTATGAAAAAGGGTTCATATTGTATGATTGATGGTTCGTACATGACGAAATAAATTTCGTATGTATGAACGAATACGTTTGAAATGAAATGACTTTTCGTAATCATACAAGTTACGAAGCATCCTTTCATACAGGCTTTTTGACCAGATGATCATACAGACGAATAGGTGTTCTTCTGGGATGATCAGTTATTTAAGATCATTTTAATAATGGTTAGATTCGTCCCCCACACCGAATGACATGTGGTGCGTATGTATGAACTAAAAGTTCATAAGTACGATCGGTTATAATAATTGATTCTTCCCGTATAACCGTCTACATGCGTACATATGAAGTAATACAAATCATCCAGGATGATATAAATATCATACAATATGATATGTATTGGAAAATCAAAACATTATTCAATCAGTTCAAAATAATGATCAAAAAGCTACAAAATTCGTATACGACAAAAATAATTTTGTACAGTACGAATAAAACACTTAAAAAAATTCAAATGATTGACCAAAATAGAAAATCTGATGTGTCAATAACATGTCCAAAACACACAAAAAAAAAAGAAAACAGAAAATCATAAACAAAAACACAAAAATAAAAACACACAAAATCACATATCAAGTTTGTAGAAAATTTTAATTAAGCCTTAAAATCAATCACACCTAGCCTTGTTCTTAATGTGTTAAAGGTATCAAAGGCTAGTGATTTTGTAAAAATAAATGCAAGTTAATTTTCAGTATAAATATGGTTTAATTCAATTTCTCCTTTGGATATATGATCCCTAATAAAATTATGTCTTATGTCTATCACAATAAATTATGCCTTATGTTTGGTTTTAGAATGTTGAACAAGCTTTTTTGAAATACAAATGACACTAGTGTTATCACAATAAATTGGAACTGTGCTTATTATAAATCCTAAGTCAATCAACTATTATTTAAACTAAAGAACTTGTGCCACACAACTTCCTAAGGTAATGTATTCAGTTTCAGCAGTAGATAGGGCTACAAAATTTTGATTTCTACTAGACCAAGAAACTAAATCTTTTTATAAATTGACAAGTTTCAGAGATACTCTTTCTATCAACCCTGTAACCTACAAAGTCAAAATCTGAATATCCAATTATTTCAAATGAAGAGCTAAGCTTATGATATCAAATCCCTAAGTTCTGAGTTCCCAAGATATATCTCAAAATCCTTTTTACTACTCTCAAATGTGATTCTTTTGGATCTGATTAAAATCTAGCACATAAATAAATATTGAACATAATATCGGGTCTGCTAGCAGTCATGTAAAGTAAAGATTCAAATATTCCCCTAAATTTTTTTTTTATCAATAGATTTTCCTTTCGGGTCCTTATTCAATTGAACTGAGTAACTCATAGGTATACTAATAGGTTTAACATTATTCATTTTATATTTTTTGAAAATGTCCTTAACATACTTTGACTGACTAAGAAATATTCTTTCCTCAATTTTCTTAATGGTAAAACCTAGAAAGTAACTCAAATCTCCCATTAGACTCATCTCAAATTCACTACTCATTATTTTAGAAAAATCATCACAAAGATTTTTATTTATAGGTCAAAAGATAATATCATCAATATAAATTTATGCAATGAGTATATCATCTCCCAATTTCTTCAAAAAGAGAGTTGTGTCCACACTTCCTTTTTTAAAAGATCTCTCAAGTAGGAAAGTGCTTAACCTCTCGTACCAAATCCTACGTGCCTGTTTCAATCTATATAATTTCTTTTTCAATTTATAAATATGATTTAGGTATTTTAAAATTTTAAAACCTAGAGTTTATTTAATATAAACATTCTCTTGAATTACCCTATTTAAAAAGTCACTTTTTATAACAAATTCAGTTTCATGGACTATGTTTTGATGAATGGCAAACACTTGCTTTTCTTCAACTGCCTGTTACTACTAACATTTCAGGAATCAAAGATCGGACGAATATTAGAACTAGCTCAAGATTGGTAAGATTAGGGTTGAGTCAGTCTGTATTTTTCTTTTTTCTTTCTTGAGTCAATTGTAATTATTTTAAGTGACTGATATTAAGTAACCCTACACACACGCACTTGAGAGATTTAGAACTTGTATTTTTACTCACATCATCCCGGACGATATTTATATCATCCTGGACGATCGAGTTCAAAATAGAAGATCTAATTAGGACTTCTTAGTTAAGGCAGTCGTAATTAACTGATCGGCCAGGACGATATGCTCAATACAAAAAGAATTTTGCTTCCATGATCCATTTAAGTATTCTGTATTTTGAAAATCGGTCAGGATGATTCTTTAATCAGCCTGGACGATATTGTATAATTATGCCTAAATTGATCCAGCAATCATGGGAGTAATTAAGGATGATTAATACGATCACAACGTCTAAGACGATAGCAAGATCATCCTGGATGATCCATTCAAAAACCCTTGGTTGCTCCTGAACGATAAATATCGGCCAGTACAAATTCAGGGCAATGCTCTGGACGATTTTCCTCTAATTTGAACTGAACGGTCGGGACGATCGTGAGATTGTCTGGGACGATCAAGCAAATTTTCAATCGTCCAATTTGCCTTCAGGGCGATGTTCTGGCCGATCTTATGAGATTTGTACTGATCGGTCAGGACGATTTCCATATCATCCTAGACGATAAGGTTAGCAACTTATAATTAATGAGCTCCTTTGAAGCTCTTCTATTTAAGAGCTCTTGTTCAACATTTTTGAACATTCTTGGCTGCTATCTTGACCTGAGAAAACCTAAAGGAGAGAGAGAGAGAGGGAGAGAGAGAGAGAGAGGATCTTGTGAGGGGGAGCTTATGAGGGGGTTCACAAGGGTTGCTCCAAGCATTATTACACTACTTCTTCCCTAGAGTCTCTTATCCTTGGAAGGGTTGGGAGAGGTAAGTTTCAGCAAGTGATCGTGGTTCTCTGCCTGCTTCAGGAGGAAGAAAAAGGGGTTGGGTTCTCTGCCTTGCCGGGTGTGGCAAAAATGAGGTGTTTTTGTAAGGGTTTCTCCGCCTAACTGTGGGGGCTAAAGGAGAGTCACGTTGGTAGTACAATACTCGGAGGGCGCCTCTGGGGAGTGGACGTAGATCGAGTTAACCGAACCACTATATTCCCTTTTGTTCTTGTTTTTACTGCTTCCGCATTTATTTTCTTCCGCACTTGTTTTTGTGTTGATTTGGTCTGTGATAAACGTTCTTTTTTATTGAAAGATATTTTTTAAATGCCAATTCACCCCCTCTCTTGGTTAGCCTCGGGCGAGTTCTATAAGGCTTAACATCCCTAACGAACTTTCACTTTTAACATCCATTTGAAATAATTTGAATCCTATAAAACAGGTAAAGGCTAATAAAACCCTAATTACTTCAAGTCTCGCTATAGGGATAAAAGTCTCCTCAAAATCAATCCCTTCAATCTAATTATACCCCTTAGCCATTAATCTTTCTTTATTTCTAATGATAACTCCTGAGTCATTCATTTTATTTTTGAACACCCACTTAGTTCTAACTACACTTTGATCCTTTGGCTTTGCAATTAATTCCCAAACATCATTTCTCACAAATTGATTTAATTTTTCTTGCATTGACAAAATCCAAAATTCATTTGAAAGTGTTTAATTTATATTTGTGGGTTCTACCATTGAAATAAAAATAGAATGATTGACTTCTTTGCTTAGTCCACACCTAGTCCTCACACCCTCACTAGGTTCACCTAAAATTATTTCATTAGGGTAGTTTTTAAAAAATCTCAAATATCTAGACAATGGGTTTTTCAACTCCAAATTCTTTTCCAAATTAACTTTGTTAATCTTTTAGGAGTTATTTTCTATTTCATACTCTTCCAAATTTGGCTCTTCCAAAATTTTAGATTCATCAAATATAACATGTGTGGTCTCCTCAATTACCAAAGTTCTTTTGTTAAATACTCTGTAAGATTTTCTAACACTAGAGTATCTAAGAGAAATTCCTTCTTCTGATTTTAGATCAAATTTTCCTAAGGTAGACTTTCCATTATTATATATGAACACATTACATCCAAAAATATATAAATGTGACAAAATAGGTGTTCTCCCTTAAGAAGCTCATAGGGTGTTTTATTTAATTTTGATCTAATGTTTACCTTATTCAGAACATAACATACAGTGAGAATCGCTTCAGTCCAAAAATATTTAGGAAGTGAATATTCTGCCAACATGGCTTGAGCGGCTTTAATTAATATTCTATTCTTTTTTTTTTACTATCCCATTTTGCTGAGGGGTTCTAGATGTAAAAAATTGTGATCAATTCTTTTTTCTTTTTAAAAATCCTCAAATTTTTCATTTTTAAATTCACCGCCTTGATTTGTATTATTAAAATCTCACATCCTAGTTTTCTCTGAATCTAAGTCGAAAAATCTCTAAACTTCTCAAATGATTCACTCTTATGATATAAAAATTTAACCCAAGTAAATCTAGAAAAGTCATCAACAATCACAAATCCGTATACCTTCTCTCCTAAACTTACAATTCTAATTGGTCTAAAAAGATCCATATATAAAATCTCAAAAGGTTTACTAGTTCTAAGATCCATATTGGACTGAAAAGAGGACTTCACCTATTTTTTAATTGACATGCAACAAAAAGAAATCATTAGTAAAGTCTAGTTTTGGTATACCTTTAATCAACTCCTTTTGGGTAATTTCCCTAAGATTTTTCATTCTAGAGTGACAAAGTCTCCTATGCCATACCATGATTCATCAAAAATAGTTTTCAAACAAAAAACATTATGAGTTTTAATACAATTTAAATCTAGCATATAAACATTATTTACCCTTAATTCATGCAAAACATCATTTCTATTTAGGCTTAATATACAACTAGTATTAAAAAATTTTATATTGTATCCTTTATCACATAGCTGACTAATACTCAACAGATTATGCTTTAAGCTTTCTACAAGTAGCACATTTTGAATGAAAAATTTTTGCAAGTTTCCAATCATACCTGATCCAACCACTTTTCTAGTGGTGTTATCTCCAAGTGTAACTCTGCCTCCACTTCTGACTTCCATCGATATAAATTACTTAGTGTCTCCAGTCATATACTTTGAGCAATAACTATCCATGTATCAAATTCTCTCATGAGGCCTTGTATAAGAGCGTGCCTATAAAACTATCAAATATTAGACCTAGGAACTCAAACAAGTTTGGGTTCTCCTTCTAGCAAAATAAAACAAGATGCATGTATGATATGTCTAGGTTTATGCATATTAGGTTTCCACACTAAATGAGTTTTTCTATCCAAAGTATAAGTGTGTGTTATATGTCTAATCATCCCACAAGAAAAGCATTTTACTCCAGGAAAATGTTTTCTCAATTTTCAAGTGTTGGTGGTTTTTTATTTTTCTCGAGAGCTTTTACTTTCACTTTAAAAATGTGTTTAAATGTTCTAAAACATGTTTATCAAAATTCAAATAATGCTCATTATTCTTTGATTCATCCTTAAACTTTTTTAAAATCCTTTTCCAATTGAGCATAGGATGATTTTAAAATTTCATTCTACTTATTCAAATCATTAAATTCATCAATTAAGCTCATGTGGTTGTTCTTTATCAATGCATGATCATTCCTAAGGATTTCATGTTCTCTTTGTAATTCTTGCATTTTTAATTTCTAACTAGCATGCATTTTTTTTAGCTTTCTATGCATCATGGATTCTTTCAGAAACTTCTAACAGCTCAACATAGGTTAAGTCACATACATCTTGATCTGACTGATCAAGATTATCGGCCATTAAGCATAAATTGGTGACTTCCTCCTTTTTTGTTTCTGACGAATCTGAAGCTAAGTCTGAATAAAAATCTCTTTGAAATATCTTCTTGCCCTTCTTTATATTTGGTTTCTCCTCAACCTACTCCTTGCTAGGAGTGGCTTTTAGATTTGGGCAATCTGATTTTATATGTCCGAGTTTTCTGCATTCATAGTAAATCACATCATTAAAAACCTTAACATTCTTATTAAATTTACCTATGTTCCACTATTGGCGTCTCATCTACTTCCTTTTAAAAAAGCTCCTGAATTGCCTAGTCATCAAGGTAATGTCATCCTCATCCTAAAGTTATAAAAGTTCACTCTCCGACTCCTCCACTTTCAGTATAATGTTCTTCTCCTTTCGTTGTTCTCTTGCATCAATCTTTCTTTGACTCACTCCTTGCTCGTAAGCAATTAGTGTTCCAAGAAGATTGTAAATAGAGTAAACATTAAAATCTTTAGACTCTATAATAACAGTTATTTTTGCATCATAAGCAGTAGGTAAATAACGAATAATTTTATTAACCATTTCAGCGTTCATTAGTTCCCTACCTAATGCATGCAAAGAAGTAACTATCTGAGTAAATCTTGTATACATGTTAGAAATAGAGTCATTAGGTTTCATATGAAATAATTTATAGTCATATAACAAGATGTTTAATCTAGATTATTTTACTTCATTAGTCTCTTCATAAGTAATATAAAGTCTATCCCATATGTCCTTTCCATTTTTGCAAGTGAAAACCCGCATGTAGTCTTTTGACTTAAGTGCACAAAAGAAACTGTTTAAATATTTTGCATTAAGTTGTATTAAGTCACATTCTTTTATAGTCCAATCTGCAAAGGGTGTTTCAACGCTAATAGTTGGTTTTATATATCCTTCTTAAACTAAGATCCACTTACGATAACCTAGTGATTGTAAAAATGTAGACATGCATGTTTTCTAAAAATTGAAAGGAATGCTATCAAATAAAGGAGTTCTAGTGATTGATACCCTTCAAGACTATTTCGATTTTCAAAAGCAGCCATTCTCATTTATCAAAAAGTAGTCTAAACTTATGGTTTTAAAACAAAGCTCTGATACCAATTATTGAATCTTGAATAGGTTGTTAAACCTAAGCTTATGTCCCAAGGCTAACCAAGAGGGGGTGAATTGGTAATTTTAAAAATTATCTTGGTTTTTAAAATTTAAAACCAGTTTATTCACAAAATAAGTTAATTAAAGTTTCAAAATAAAACTTTTCAACCACGAAATTAAAAACTTGCAATAAGTAAGAAGCAAAAAATTTAAATGACATAAAGAGTTATAGTAGTTCGGTCAAACACGACCTACATCCACTCCCTGAAGACTCCAAGTGTAGGCAGAGTACCTTCGTCTTTTCACACCCTCCAAGTGTAGGCAGAGTACCTTCATCCTTTCACACTCTCTAAGTATAGGCAGAGTACCTTCATCCTTTCACACCCTTTAAGTGTAGGCAGAGTACCTTCGGCTATTCACACTCTCCAAGTGTCGGCAAAGAACCAGATCTTCTTCAAAGAACTTCTCACGATCAATCTAGAAAGATAAGAGGAAGAGTGAAAAATATAAATCATACAGAAATCCTGGCCTTTCAGCATTCACACTCCACTAGAAAAAAATCTCTCTCAAACACTCTCTCATACTCTCTCCTTCAATTGCCCTTGAAAAATCATGAAGACAATACTTTTTAAGTCAATTTTTAATGGACCTTTTATACAAAAGACACAAAAAACTATCCAGAAAATTAAAATTTTCAATTTTGAACATACTCGATTGTATAGTACGATCGGGTTTCATACGTACAAACAATTCAAATACTGTTGCGTATGAACCTATTGTGAATCGGTACAAAATCATTTCATACCCGATTATCACCTGGTATGAACCAAATTCATCCGGCATGAACAGTATAACCATTTTCAAAATTCATTTGAACGAAACATCAGGATGAAATGGGACCTCATAATTTCGTACTCTTGAAGGCATGTACAAACTGGGTTCGTACAGTACGATCCATACTTAGAAAAAATATTTTTGTGCGAGAACGGACTTGAGACGTTCGTACTTATGAAAGCGTGTATGAACTTGGATCATCCCATACGATCCATACTTAGAAAAAGTATTTTTAAGCGAGAATGAACCTGAGATGTTCGTACTTATGAAGGCATGTATTAACTGGGATTGTCCCATACGATCCATACTTAGAAAAAACATTTTGGGCAAGGACGGACCCGAGGCGTTTGTACTCGTGAAAGAATGTATGAACTGGGATCATCTTATATGATCCATACTTAAAAAAAAAAATCATTTCTATTCGTTCGACTACTCGTTGGGGAAAATAACTGACTAGAACATCTTGTACTAAGTGATATCGTACAGTACGATCAGTTTAAAAATATGAATTTAAAACTCTCCATTGATTTGTGTGTGCTCAATTACTCAATTATAATCACTCTTTCAGACTTAATAAAATAAAAAATATAGACTTCAATTACAATAAACTCTAAACATATCTTGATTTGAAGTCTTCAACAATCCGAAGTATGATTTCCCTGAAATGTTAGTACACACAAGAGCGAAACAATTCTTCCAAAATATGTTAGAAGAAATCATAATTAAATCAATAATATTTAGAATCATCAAAAATATATAAGTTGCAAGAATATCAAACATGCAAAACTAAGTAACAACTATCTCAACAGAGCATACAGAAGTTAGGACTCCCTTGTCTTCTGAGGGGTTAGGCACTAAGGTTGATTCTCCCAGAATAATTACTTAAGATCAATGGAGCTACTTCTTCTTATCCACTTCAAGTCAGCAAACCTATTTTGAGTGGGAACATCAATCTCTTGCTCATGGGCTGATAGGTTAGAATAATCGACTAGCAATGATAGTTGTAGAGCTCGAAGCTCTACATTTCTCCTCCCCCTCTTCCTTCTATTAAGTTTTTCTTGATATGTGGAAGCTTCAGCATCATACCTGCAAAGTGCAACATATACCCTTGGTGAGGTGGTGTTGTTTGCAATCACTACAGAAAATGACCTTCTAAGGACAACTATTATTGCAGTTGGGGTTTTAGGTTGGGATAACCTTTCAAAGACATAAATTCTTCCTTGAGGAATGTCCCTGGTAGTGGCTCATAGTGCTGGCAGATGTGCATGTTGTATAATAGTCTTATGAAAATAAGGCCTCAAGTCAGTCTCTTTAGAATTTATGTCGTATATAGGAACGCTCGCAGCCCTTACATAGCTATTGAGAATTTAAGGACACTAAATTGGATGGTGGCTCTAGTACTCCTGGTATTGATAATGACATTTACCAGCCAGATGTTGTCTCCTTATCTTAGTTGGATGGTGATTAGAATGTCTTTTATTTCCATTCTACATAAATGAAAGATAGGGGTTTATAATCAAAATTTGATATATCACCCCATGCTTTTAAACTATAAAGATCACACAGAATAAATAACATAAGCATGTAAATTAAATAGAATTAAAACATGTTAACCTCTATGTAATATCCAAGAAGAGAATATAGAAAAATACAGGTCAAAGCCAGATGCGCCTTCTACCTTCTACTACAGCGTCACATGCACCGCCTATTATAATAATGATGTCATAGCTCTTAAAGATGGTGTTGAACCAAACTGTCACTCCCGTGCAAAGAACTGTCCTTTCTCATTGTTAAAATAAGAGCAAGAATTCTCATTCATTTTGGTTCCCACACGTGAAAGCTCCAAAAGCCCTAACACCTCTTCCATACCCGACCTCCTTCACCTTATGCAAAAACCCCAGCAACTGAATCCCTCAACCCATCGTAAGCAACAACCCTACACATGCCAAAGCCAAAAAACTCTAGCAACAACTGAACCCACGCCTCCTTTGTAAACTTCTCAAATGCAACAAGCCACCCTTCTCGCCTTCTCTCACCCAAACCATAACTTGATCTAGAGAGCTCCATCCGGCCTTGCCTCTACCTGAGCCAACTCACCTTTTTGTCTCTTCTCATTCACAATGTCTTCAACCATCCACAACCAAATCCACCACAACTAGTCTCTTATCCCTTTTGATATCCCCATTCATCTAGTAGAACTAACACCCATCGACCAACCCAGCAGCCCCAAGCTTCCTTTGACCTATTCTCATCCACCAAATACCCCTAGATTGATCCCAACTCCTCTGACCTCCCTATCAATACTAAACTTGACCTAACCTACCTGGCTGAATTCCTCTACAACAAGTTTGCGCCCGACCTTACCATCTCTTATTTGAGCCTTAACCCATTTAAGGTAAAAAATGCTTTTCTTATTATTAATTAGTTAATAATTAATCATCATCATTATTATTTATAAATAGATGTATACATGTATGTAAAAATATATGTATATATGCGTGTGTGTATGTGTGTGTGTGTGTATAATGTTAAAAAAAGAGTTTCAAAAAAAAAAGGAAAAAGAAAATAGAGAAAATACAAAAAGAGGGGGAGAAAAGAAAATAGAAAATTAGAAAAAAAATAAAAAAAAAATTAGAAAAATATTGATTAGTATTTTTATCGCCGACCTCATATGCAAATGTATAAAATTTCTAACTTAAGGCCCCACGCTCGATGCTTGTGTAGCACGGTTGGAGGGAAATCGGTGTGATGCTCGTGATGTGGAAGGTAAACCTTAAAACGCTCATATAGCATGACAAGAATAAAAACTAAGTACCCTTAAGCGCTCATGTAATGTAGCGAGGAAAAGAAAAATGTGCCCTTTTTAAATAGGTGCCCCAAAGACCTTTAAGCGCTCACGTAGAATAGAGGGGATTGAGGAAATATGGTTGTGGTGTCATTCGACCCATACCCAAATTGCTTATGTAGAATGGAAGGGAAGGTTATGTCTCTCGGATTTCCCCTAAATGTGGGAGATGCCAGGAAACTGCTAGATTTTTTTAGTGAAACATGACACTTAGACTTGGACTTGAATCTGAAATAAATGCAAAGTGGCTAAAAAATTAAATGATTAATAGAGACTTAAACTTAAATAAATGAACTCGAATTGGACTCAAACTTAAACTTGATATGAACCATAGGGAATTTCAATGACTTGAGCTTTATGAATAATTATAAGGGACTAAAACAAAATTCCATTTAAACAAAATGCATAAGATATGAACTTGAGCTAAAATGAACTATAAAGAATTAAACTCATGATAATGTGGAACCTAAAATTGAACAAATTAAACTTGTACCTGATTCAAACCATAGGGGACTCATGGAAGATAAGTCTATAGTGCACACGAATGAAATCCAATCAACTTGAAGCATTTGAAGGATCACAAGAAAGCATCAATGAACAACTACAAACATTGACCTACAATGAATAAAACCCATATATCTCACTCATAAAAACAAATAATATGAATTTGATGAGTGAGGATAGTTGCAATGGGGATATTCATGAATAAGGCATGAGAGATATGTAAATGAATGTACTGGCATCTCCATCATCAATAACAATTCAACATAGAATCAAATACACTTGAACTCACAAGAAATGAGATTGAACTTGGTGGTGGTCTTCATATAAGTCATGTATATACAATAACATATAACGAGTTTTAACGTATTCATACATTCTATAACAATGCAATGGTGAGCAAACACATCTACCACTTATAAGAAAGAGGATTTGACATGGAAAAAATATGATGGCATTCTTGTAATCAATGTAAATTCACACCTGAGTGAATACTATGACTCTTTGTGAGTGATGACATTCAACACATGAAGAAATGGATGACAAGAAAAATAATTCAATCAACAGTCAATACCAACATGCAGATGAATGTATCACCTATGAATAATCAACAAATATAGGCTCTTGCAGGTCACTGCAGAGGACCCATCACATACAGCATGAGCAAGATGCATAAGAAATGTAATAAAATGCAAATATCTAAAGGAAGTGCCAGAAGATTTGCACTCAATGTCACACATATGAACAAGCACATTGGATCATGCAAGTAATGACAAGCAAGCATGTGAATCCTTGAAGCCTTATAAGTTACCTATAGATGATAATGTTTGAGTCATATCACTCACATCACTGATAAGATAATACATCTAAACCTATATGTGGAGAGATTTAGCATGTAATGAGTACAAAAAAAATCCATGGTGAATGTAGATACACATGACCCTCATGTTTATGAAAGAACTAGATAGCCTCGACAACTATATCAATGCGCTCATGAAAAGAGTGTGAAAAATATGTAATAAATGTAATGAGGAGATACAAGCATAGGAGCTCCTATGAGCTATTGTATAAGACCCCTATGTATCTAATGTATTGTCCACAAGCAAAATGCAACATTACTACTCCAAATGTAGATTCCTACTGGCCACTATAGGAGACCCGTCGTGCACTCAACATGTCATCGGTGGGCAGAAATGGATAACATACATTGATCAGAGGCTCCTACAAACTATCATAGAAGACCTATCAAATATTCCAAAAATGCCCCACACATACACTACAATATGTAAATATATAAATAAAAAAATACATAATAAATTGATGACCTAAAGTCAATTTGAGAAGTATAAAGGACTGCAACTTGCATACAGTCGATGCCACATTGTTGTAAACAAATACACCATAGTTCCTTACAAAATACTCAGAATCAATGTGCAAGATATATAAAAGCCCACTGACTAATTCGCATGACAGGGTTAATGGTGAATACAATGATACCCTTACAATCAATATCAACCATTCGTATAGGAATATAACAGTTCTCTATGAAAAATGAGGGCTGACATGCAATGCTTATGATGATTTCTTTATATGAATGTGGCACACTGTCCACAAGCAAAGAAGTTCAATATGAAACAAACACACTGAAATCACTTACAAAAAATGTATGAAGATATAACTACCTCTATACGAAGTTAACTTGCAAGAACATAAATCAAACAACTAATGATCCATAATGCATGTAATGAATAGTTCATGAAGGTGGTGATCATATAGAATGCATGATAAAAGTGTTAATCAGTTCAGAAAGACTCATGCATGTAATAAATCTACCAAAGGAGCTTCTGATGAAAGTGTTAATGAATGTAGTAGATCATTAATCAACTTGCATGTAGATGATGATAGGGGGTATGCTACATGTGCAATAAATCCCTTGTGTATATAGATACACATACGACGTGATATTTGCAAGCAAAGACAAGGATCTATGATGCATATAGGCACCGATGTACAAATATAAAGAACTTGCCATGTTTATGACAACCCACCTATGAATGAAAATGAACAAAATACAAAATGACTATGACAAACACAAGATTATATGAACTATTGTAGAAGACCCATCAAACATTTTAAAATACCCTCTAAATACTCGCATGGGCCCAAAAGAGCATATTATGAGCACACATATGACATTTAGGGATATTGTGTAGGTTGGAAAATAAAACAAAGTTCAAGCCTTATCCTTATATATGAGTAATAAGAGTCTACATCACTCAAACCATCAAACAAATATACAATTGCTGTATCACCCAAGATATTTATTTTATATATCCATATTAGCTCTTAAAGTCCTCTGAATAATGAACACTCACTAAAAAATGAATGAAGCCTACAAATAACCCTATTATTTATCATTAAGTAGACAAAGTCTATAAGATTCAATCCATAAATAAAAATTCTCTATGTATACCCCGATGATGATCGAGTTGATAGAAAATCTAAACTGAGAGGCTTCTTAAATATTTAAACTGCCTCCAAATACCCATGAAATTCAAAACTCCAATAAAATACCAAAAATATAATTATTTAAAACTAAAATTTAACTAGCAAACACTTAAAGCAAAACTCATCCACCCTATATAATAGTTTGCCGAGGTGGACAAATTTGAAGATACACTTCAGCTCATAAAGAGCATGTGTTTGGTTATGAATATCACTAGGATTCATTCTCAAATGATATCTTGTTAGTAATAACATGAAACATATTCTCTAACTAATGATTTGTCGCCAAATGGCACCGCAGTTATTTTGTTATAATTGGGGCCCTCTGAATGGGGTAGTTTTCCGCCAAATGGCTTCACTAAGTTAGGTTATGGCCAGAGCCCGTATGCTCCCCAATGGAACTAAATCATTAAGATATAAATCAATAGGATATAATTCATAGGACATAAATCCCTTTGTTAGCTAAGGTGGATTTAAATTTATTCCCTTAAGCAAATACACATCCCAAGTCTACAAGGTACCCTTGGATGATGCAACCTATAATTGTCGACAAGGATTATTCTGTCATGTTGGGTTGATTGCCTCCTTTGACTCAGTAGACTAGTGACCATTATGACTCAGGATAACATAATCATGGGATCTTGATCGGGTTCATCATCCATTCCCCCATCATCTGCTTTAAGTGCAAGGTGGTAAAATTTTTAATTTTAAATATCAAAATTTTAAATACCAAACCCATGATGCTACTATATGCCACATAATACATATTTCTATGTATTTGGTCGATGAAAAGCCTTAATCAAAAGTTTTGTCTCGTTATCAAGATGGGTAATTAATTATAGGGGCTTGCACCTATAGGAAATCAGAACTCATATCATAAAGTCCTTGTAAAAAGAGGGCAAAATTGTTGGGCAATATCTTATCTACAAACCCAATCTACCTTCCTAAAATTTACCCTATAACTTAATTCATAAAAACTTTTTCAAAAGCAAGGAGAGGACGAGGCAAAAATTTTTGGAGCCCACAAAACCCTGCTTATGAATTTTCTCAATCTTGTTCAAGGATCATTTTGGAAGATTTTGGATTTTAGCTCATATTGATTTACTTGCTGCTATAACCTATGAAAGACTAGTCAGAGATAGAAAAAGAAACTTGTCTCTAGTGGAGTCACCAGAAATTTATGGGCTCTAAAAATTTACGCCCTGACCTCCCCTCTTTTATGAGAGTTTTAATGAATTAAGTTCTTGGGTAAATTTTTAGATGGCAGATTGGGTTTGAAATAAGACACTACATAGAGATTTCACCCTCATTTTGTGAGGACTTTATGATCTAAATTCTGGTTTCCGGTAGGTGTAAGCCCCTATAATTAAGGGTATATGGAAATTTGATATTTAAAATGTAAAGATTTAATCATCTTACACTTAAAGCGGATCATAGAGGGATGATTATGAGCACAATCAAGATCTCAAGATTCTATCATCTTGGGCCATCGTGGTCCCTGATCTACTTAGTCAGAGGAGGTAGTTGACCTAACCTGATAGAACGATCCTTGTCGGCAACCATGAGTTATTTTGTCCAAGGATATATTATAGAACTGAGGTGAGTATTTGTCTAAGGGGATAAATTTAAATCTACCTTAGCTAATAGAGGGCTTCGTGCCCTATTGGTTATATCATATTGATTCATATCTAAAATATTTAATATCATTGGGGAGCATACGGGCTCTGGTCAAAACCATAATTTAGTGATGTCATTTGGAGATGAACCACTTGGTTCAAAGGGCTCTATTCATAACTGTTTACCTGCGGTACCATTTAGTAGCAAAACCCATGGTGTGGTACTATTTGGCGGTGAAACCACTAGTTAGAGGATACGTGACACATCCTTAATGGCAAGCGACAGATTGAAAATGGATCTTAGTGATATTATCAACTAGACATTAGCTTTTTATGAGCTGAAGTAGCTTTTAAATTTGTCCACATATGCAAATTATTATGGAGAGTAGACATGTATTTGTGCTTTTAACTGTTTGATGATTTATTTTAATTTTAAATATTTTTTGAATTTTGATATTTTTGAAGTTTTCAATTTTTTTGGGCGTTTGGGGGCATTTACTGGAATGTTGTGGTCCCCTCCAGTAGATATTTTCATTCAACGCGATCATCATCAAGGTATATGGGCAATTTTATTTTATTATTTGAACCTTATCAGCTCTATCGTATTTATCAATAGAGGATCGTGTTTGATAGAGGATCGTGTTTGCTATAGGCTTAATGTCCTTGATAGATTCTTGAGAATTAACCACTCCGGTTGAGATTTACATTCAATAGAGTCATCATCAAGGTGATTTTAAGGATGTTTGAAAATATTTATATTTTACGAGAGTTTGAGGGTATTTGAATATATATAATCCCCTCTGATTGAGATTTACATTCAACACGGTTATCATCAGGGAATTTATAGATATTTTGTTTTGTTGATTGAATATTGTCAACTTTATGTACTTATCGATAGAAGATTAGGTTCTTCACTGGCTTTATGCCTTTATGCCTTTATGAGCAAACTATTCTTAATATTGTCCTTGAATACCTAATATGGAGTATAAAACAAATATTCCATTCGATGCCAAGACTGTATATATGTTTAATAATTTGATCTTTGTTGACTCCTATCTAATTACATAAAAGGATCGGGCTCAGATCTAAATTTATTTATTAACCCATGCAACATTCTCAGATATCACGTGTGTGCCTATAACACCCTCGCCATTACCTACATGGGTATATGTCATTGGATGCATTTCATATGATGCATTCACATGTGTGCTTGATATGATTTTTAAAAAGTAATTATAATATCACATAACATACTGGAGTTAAATCCTCTGCTTATTATAAATGCATGTGGAGGTATTTTTGAAATATAATTTGTGTCAAATGATACACTAAAGTGAAACCCTAAGCTTATGCATGAGGAAGATTTTTAAAGTACAATTATAGTGTCAAATGACATACTAGAGTAAAATCCTCTGCATATTATAAACACATGCCAGAGGTCACTTTGAAATATATTTGCAATATCATATAATATGCCTGTATAATATATATTATATAAGTTATGACACATATATATTCCATATGTTATCATGCAAATGCAATGCGTGTATTAGGGGCATTTTAAAATATTTCCATGCATTGCAAAGTATTTTTTGAATTTTAAATACAACCGACTATATAGTTAACCATTGCTACCAAATACATGGGGTTTTTATTTTGGGCTTTATTGACGCCTTCTATCTTCTTATACAAATGTTACGAATCTGGTGGCATGGCATTGTGCTTCAACATTCCATGATTTTTACTATTGATTCCCTACTTTTACTTATAGGTGAATCATAGCATTGCATTTAGAATAGTCATGAGATACTTCATTATTATTATGCAGGCTCCATTCTTATTAAGTTCACAATCACTACTTGTAAGTACTTGCATAAACTATAGTTTCTTCTATATTTTCTTATAAATAGTACCTAATATGTATGATGGGCTTCCCTACATTGATTCATAGGTACTTGTAACTATTGCAAATTGACCACCCCTATTTTTAGAAGATAAGTGCCTTTGCCTGGCATTGAATGGTAGGTGACTACAAGAGTGATCTGACATTTACTGCACATTATTTGTCATCACTCGTAGGTGGAATATTGTAGCTTGATGAGCTTCCTTCAATTTCTTGTAGGTGTTCATGCTCATAGCAAGTCGATGCACTTGCTTGATGTGCGTCGTTATTGATTGTACGAGTGCTCTAACACCTATTTCATGTTGTATGCATAAGCACACAAGGGACATTTGTTGCAGATCAATGGTTTATGATTTTGATGATAACAAACATTCTTATTTCTCTACAGCTACCTTATGTACTGATATTTCAGGTCCACACGATCAGACTACAATTTAGAACCAGCTCAAGATTGGGTAGACTAGGTCTGAGTCAGTTTGTACTCTTTTTCCTTTCTTGAGTCTGTTGTATTTCGTGTGGCACCAGTTGATTTGTAAACTTGAAAGATGTTCTGTTGTTCCCTAAAGATTTTTATTTTTGGTAACATCGTCCGGGACGATATTTGTATCGTCCAGGATGATCTAACTCAATTATGCCTAAATTAATCTGGTATCTTTGGAAAGCATTAATGGTTGATTGATACGATCAAATCGTCCGGGACGATCGTAGGATCGGCTGGGACGATGTCTTGAACAATTTTCATCGGACAGCTCGAATTCAGGGTGATGCTCTGGACGATTGAAATTGGTTTTAAACTAATCGGCCTGGACGATTGTGATATCGGCCAGGACGATGTAACAAATTTTCTTCTGATCGTCCCAAATCGTCCCGGGCTAATGAGCTGAATTTATACTGATCGGCCAGGATGATATAACTATCATCTTGGACGACAATATCGGCAACATGCATTAATGAGCTTGTTTTGAGCTCTTCTATTTAAGCTTTGTCAAGGAACTTTTTAAGTGTCTTTGGCAGCCCATTGTATCTTCGTTCTTGTGGGGGAGACTTAAAGAGAGAGCTTGAAAGGGAGTGAGGAACGGGTGAAGTCTGAGAGGGAGAAGATCCTGTGAGGGGGGACTCAAGGGAGTGTGGAGGGGATTCAACACGGTTGCTCCAGCGGGCTTGCATCTTAATACCATCGGATTTAAGGCTTGTCTCGAGGAAAGTTCACCAAAGAAGAAGTTCACTTTGGTGTCAAAGGACCCGGCGACTCCGCTGCATCGGGGAAGGTGGAAGTGATTTTGTAAGGGCTTCTCCTCCTAGCTGTGGGGGCTAAAGGAGAGACACTTTTGTAGTGCAATACTTGGAGGGTGCCTCCAAGGAGTGAACGTAGGTCAAGGTTTGACCGAACCACTATAAATCTGGTGTGTTCTTTTCTTATTATTGCTTCCGCATTATTTTCTTCCGCACTTTGATTTCGGTGGTGATTTTGGTTTGAGTTTTATCTTTGGTTTTAAAGTTATCCAATTCACCTCTCTCTTTATTAGCCTTGGGCTAGTTCATAAGGGCTTAACATTCCCAATGAACTTTTAAGTGGTATCAGAGCACTTTCTAGTGTCATCTGAACACTTTCAACATTGTCATTTACAAGCGGGCTAAGTTGCTCAGCTGCATGTTGAAATGGGTTACCAATTGAATCACATTCACTACTAATTTCTCTATATATGTCACCTGGCAAGTTACTACATTTTTTGTCATTGATTGTAGATAGATCAAGGTACATATTCATTTGCTCACTATTGTCAATTGCAAAGGTGACTGAGCATTTACTGCTAGTCGTCTGTCGTACTTGCAGGTCGACTATTATAGCTTGATGGGTCTTCCACATTTATTTGCAAGTGTTGTATTTGTGCCAATAGGAGATCCATTGTACTCACGATATACCCACTATTATTATCCAGAATTATACTATTACATCATGATGTCACATCTGCCACCATCATTTATAAGTAGTTTATTATGTTCATCTCCAAATACTTTAGTTGCATGTAGGTCATTTTCATAATCATTGTTTGTTGTCCCTTACAATTGCTTGTGAACTAACAATCATGTGCTCTTTGCAATCAGGCAACACTAGGCACATGTACATTGCATTTGCATCATGTATGTCATCATCGTTCACAGGTAGCTTAGTGTATGCGAGATGTTAATGTTGATTGCATGAGGTTTCTACATTCATTATCTCTTCAATCTAAGGGCTGATTATTTTTTGGATAATAGGTCTTTGATTGTTACATGATGGTTGTGCTTGTGCATTTCATAATTGATTGAAGTCACTTGCAAGTTACTACATCTAAAAGTTTCTCACTGCGAATTCCATGCTTATTTTCTTGCACTTGTTTGAATGCATTAAATTATCATTTATCATTTAATATTTTTTAGTTTAATTATGCATTTTAGTGTTTAGGGTACAGTTCCCTATTGTTCAATTGCATTATTCTATTCCATGTATTCTATTGAAGTTAAGTCCACTGTATTGCTGCTCAAATTAGGTTATCCTGTTGTTCAGATTCTGTGAATTTCAGTCTGAATTTTGGTAGCACTCGATCGCTCATTTGGGGGAAATTTGGAGAGTCATAGCCTTCTCACCACGTCAAGAAAGACATACACGATCAGCGTCTAACGACAAAGCGACCGTAGTATTTAATTCCACCATGCCAAGAATGGCGTGCATAAATCTTCAAGTGTACCTATTTTAAAACTCACAATTGTTTCCCTGCTGACACTGAGGCATGTACGAATACTTAAAATTTGCCCCGTCGTGCTAAGAAAAGCGTGCATAAGGATTACCTGCCTCATCGAAAGTACTATAATGAGTTTTCTCACTCACTGTGCTAAGAAAAGCATGTATGGATGGTTACTTGCTATGTTGTAAGCATTGAGAACAGGGTTTGGAGTTCTATACCTGTGTAGGGGTTGATGACGACATCGTCGGCTGTGTTGGCTATGTTGGCATGCAAATCAAGGTGAGAGAAGCATTTTCTTGTATTTATTTTTTATTATTTATTATTATATTAAATTATAATTAGTTATAATTAATTTAATTAATAATAATTAATTATTATTAATTATAATTGATAATGATTAATAATAATCAATTATAGTTAAATATAATTAATGTAATTGATAATAAAAAATTAATTATTTTTAATTAAATATAATTAATAATAAATAAATATAATTAATTAATATTGATAAATAATTAATTGTGATTAACTAAAATTAACTATATTTAAAGATAACTAATTATAATTAGCTATAATTAATTTTAATTCTAATAAGATTTGATCAGGATTTAGGAGAAATGACTGTCGGGAAATAGGATTTATGTTAAATCAGTAAGTTAAATCCATCATTTTTTTCACTTTCTCAGCTCGGCAGATTTACGAGATTTGGCTAAAGAGGCGCAGGAAAGGAAGGAAGATTATTTCATTTGTAATGAGCAAACTCTAATTGTCTTTGTTGCTTCCGATCCAACAAAAGAACAGTGAAGGAGGCGTGAGGTCAGAGGCGTGCGAATAGGGTTTGTCCTTCGATGCTTGCAGAAGGGCCGACGATAGAGAGGAGATGGGTTTAGGTGAATGTGGAGTTTAGTGCAGGTGGAAGATCGGTGAAAGCTTCGATTCAGATAGACGCGTGTGAAGAGGAGTTAGGTTCGGGTGCTGGCGGGCTGACAGCATGTGGAGTTCGGGTAGGTGGTTGGACCTAGCAGGTGGAGTCGGCGGCTTGAGGTATTCAAACGGGACCGGTAGGAGCGATGGAAGGCTTGCGGTTGTTTGAGGAATTCAAGAGTTCAACAGAGAGTGTGCGGGAGGAGAAATTATTCTATGTGGAATCCAGTCACAAAGATGTGTTCAGTTGCTTACGTGGAAAGGGTTAAAAAGTCAATTGACTTGCGTAAACCCAACGATACCAGAACCGTCTTCCAGCCCGACCTGGGAGATAACGTTAAATTTAGGTTGGCGCTTCCATTTTCAGAATTTAAGGCGCGAATCACTTCAATATATAACGCTTAAAGCCAAATTTTTTGCAGAAAAAATGCCGATGAAGATGGAGATTGATCTGGATCTGGAGGAGGATGTTGGTTTTTATGAGCAGACAATATTTTTGCAAGTCTTAGAGGAAGCTGATAACCTGGAGAATGCCGACGTCTAGGAAACAAGCGCACATGAAGCAGAACACCTAAAACCAGTGCGACTGGACGAAAAGTTCAGCTTATCGATAAAGTTCGCCTACTTCCAAGTTTTTTTCATAGCAATGTTGCAATTAAATCTCTTTACAGAGTCATTTTTTTGATATAATTATTTTAGGGTACAAAGATTTTTTATGTATTTATTAGGTCTAACATAGATGCGTATTTTTATCAACAATGTACATAATGTTAAATTGTAATTGATTTTAAAAGAAGACTCGATGTTCCCTTCTTTTAAAGTATTATAGAGCTAGGGATCAATAACGAATTTGTAGTTTGATTTTCTTATTGCAAAGTTTTGTTGTGTATTAATTACGTATGTATTGCTTATCTGTTTGATATACATTGAGTATCATTTACGTATTGATTTTGTATAGATTGCGTATTAATTGTGCATATGTTGGGTTTTTATTGCGTATTGGTTGCGTATTGGTTGCGTGTTGATTTGCTTAATTACTGCTTATTGGTATGTGTTGCGTATTAATTGTGTATTGGATAATTCATTTATTACGTATTTATTAGGATGTTTATGTTAATGAGAAAGAGGCATACGAGGCTTATCATAATTATAGATATAATCTTGGTTTTAGTATTCGTAAGGATCATCACAGTTACTGGCCAAATTCCATAAATTTAAAATCCAAGGACTTTGTTTGTTCAAAAGCTGGTTTCAAGAAGTTGTCTGATCTTAATATCTAAAGGAAATATCAAAGATCAGATACCCGAACTGGTTGTCCAGCTATGATTAGGTTTACAGTGGATGAAACTGGATATTAGAAGGTGAAAAAATTTATTGAAAATCACAATAATGATTTGCCTAGGCCAGAAGACCGGCATCTTCTTAGATCATGCAGGAATATGTGTGATGAAAAAGCTTTTGTTCTTAAAGCAATGACAGATGCTGGGATAAGAACCATTGATGCATTTTCCTTCCTTGCTGATGAAGTGGGAGGTGTCGAAAATATTGGATTCACAAGGAGGGATGCGTACAACTTTATTCAAAAAATAAAAAGAGCAAAGATTGAACTTGGGGACACTAATACTTTGATTGAGTTATTTAAAGAACATCAACTTAATGATAACATGTTCTCTTGGGATGTCCAGAAGGATGAATTTGATAGATTGTTAAATTTTTTTTGGGTTGATGGGATTGGTAAGATAGATTATGACTGCTTTGGTGATGTGGTAATTTTTTATACAAGTTATATGCTTAATAAGTATAATTTGGTATGCGCACCATTTATCGGGGTTAACAATCATTAGCAAAACATTTTGCTTGGGGTGGCCTTCTTGTCCGAAGAGACAATTGAATCATTTACGTGAGTGTTTATAACTTTTGTTCGAATGATGGGTGATAAATAGCCAAAAATAATATATACAGATCAAGACCAGGCAATGGCTAGGGCCATAGAAGTTGTACTACCTCACAGTCGCCATAGATTGTACCAATGGCATATCCATAAAAAGGCTCCTTCAAAAATATCGTGCTATAATACCAACAACAAAGTCAAAGGCCTCTTCAATAAGTGTTTGAGCATATGTGACTCTGAGGAGAAGTTTGAGAATGCATGGGCTGAATTGATCATACAAGAGAACCTCCAAGATCATGTTTGCTTGCAGGATCTTTATAGGATAAGGAATAAGTGGTCAACAGCCTTCAATAAGGATTATTTTAGCATGGACATTCTATCCACACAACGTAGCGAGTCTACTAATAATGTGTGTCATGACATTTTTAAGCCCACAAGTTCTATAACTGATTGCTTTCTGGGTTTAGAGAAGGTGATGAGGAATTGACGCCGGAATGAACAGGATGAGGATTATAGATGTAGCCAGTCCGAAATAGAAGTTGTAATAAAAAACTGGTCAATATTAAAGCAAGCTGCTCAATTTTATTCAAAGAAAATATATTCATTTTTGAACAAGAATTTTTACAAGGTGTTGGTGTAATGAGTGTAGAGCTTGAGCTTAGTGATTCTTCTAAATGTTTTATCTATTACACAGAAAAAGGATCACTCTAAACCATGGGTTGTTGATTTTGATGCACAAAATGGCAACATGCAATGCTCCTGCATAAAGTTTGAAACGATGGGTTTATTGTGTTCTCACTGCATAATAGTTTTGAGGCAAATGGCTATTGGGAAAATCCCCGAGAAGTACCTACTGTTGCGATGGTCAGCACGAGCTCGACAAGATATATATTATGGTCTAAATTTGAAAGAAAATTCTCAGAATAGCTTTGAAGCTAGTAGAGGATTCATATTCAGAAATTATATCAGTAGGTTTGCATATGAAATGAGCACACGAGCGCAGTTGAATGAGGAGGGTGAAGAATTCCTATTGGCTTCGATGAGGGATACATCTAAAAAACTCGATTTGATTGTTTATGGGAAGAGAAAGACATACAAGTCTACATAGGGTGGCAATGTACAACTGAAAGATCCTCTAAAGCGTAGGCCTAAAGGCATATCCAATGCTAGGCTGAAAAGCCACTGGGAGAAGAAGCCAAAGAGATTGATTTCATTTTCTAACTAATTTGATTTATTTTTTATTGTGACATATTATTATTAATTTTTTTAACAGGGAAACCACCAGTGAAGAAAAACACAACAAAAATTTCAACTCCTTCAAGCATGCCCAAATGCTTAACAGAGGATTTCATAAATTTTGTACACTCTAAGCAACCATCAGCTCAGCAATGTAATTTCACAAGCATACCCGAATGCTTCACTGAGGACTTCATAAATTCTGTACAGTCCAGTCTGCCATCTCCAGCCTAAGTAGTACAATTTTACAAGCATGCCAGAATGGTTAACGGAGGACTTCATATCACAAGCATGCCCGTCTAGTCAGGCATCAGTACTGCAGTTCACAAGCATGCCCGAGTGCATGACCGACGATTTCATAGCCGGGGAACTGTCCAGTCAGCCATCAGTAAAGCGAGCAAAGCATTCTAATTTCACAAGCATACCCAAATGCTTCACTCAGGAACACATAAAAGGTGTACGTTCAAAAAAGCCATCAGCAATGTACCAAAAGTTGATGATGGATATCATTAAATCAGAAAATTCTATGTAATAAGAATATTTGTATTATTATCTTTAGAGATATTTATTTTATAAGGAATATTTGTTTCTGGATATATGCGTAATGGACTGCATATACAATGTGTACTGGATGCGTATACAGAACAGAGCGTATTTTTAATGTTTCTGAAAATGCAATGTATTTTCCATTATTATTAAAGAATTTTAATCCATTATGAATTTATGATCTCCATTACTGCATTCATAATGTTTATCTATTATTGATTTGACTCATTTTCTCTATATAAAAAGTTTACCTTTTCCATGAAATGCTGTGATTCTTTTGCAAAAATTTCAACTAGGTTTTGCATTGTCAATTCTTCATGAAATCCCAATACAGAAGTTTTAGCAGAAAAACTTCCTCAACCTTAAAGCATAGGGATTTCCATGAAGAATCGGCATTGGTGGGAAAAAATTATGTAATTACCACGCAGATTTTGATTTCTCCTATTTTGTAATCGAATACTGCATTGAGAATAAAGTACAATCTCGGGAGACTGACACAATATTCTACAACGGATTCAATATCAGAATTGGGTTTTGAAAATTGATATTTCTATAATCAAACATAGTTCAAAGAATAACATATCATCTCAAAAGATGAATATAAAATTCTATAGAATATGTTTAAAGATAGAAATATGTTTTTGAAAAAATTTATTCATTCTTTTATTTAGATATGACAAGAAAAATATTGTATCATCTTAAAAGACGAACATAGCATTCTTCAAGATATCCAAAAATGAGAATGAGTTTTATAAAATTTATCATTTCTAAAGTTGAATATAACAAGTATAATATTATATTATCTGAAAAGATAATAATAATATTCTACAAGTCTATTCAAAATTAAAAATGAGATTTTAAAAATATCTACGTTCCCAAAAATTCTTCCCTTATTTTATATGAATAAAACAAGGTTTATTTTAGTCTGGGGTTCTCAAATCCCTATAGAGGCAAGCCCTTATAGTTAATTATATCCTAGGAGAGAAGCTCCTAAGAAAACTCTCGATTAAAGCAGTGATTTCATACCCTTTTAACTACAAAGTAAAAGACAAGGAATAGAAGTAAGGATTTTTTCAAGGAGAAAGCTCAATGTTGAACATTTATTAGCGAGTCAAAGGAAGAAAAGTAGGAGGCGTCGGATTCTGAGAAGCCCAGAGACAACCTCAGTCTATCCTATGTTGGGCTTTACATTTTAAGAGAAAGTTTTATGTGTAAGTTGGCATTTTATTAAAAATTTGGGATTATAATTCCGGAGGGTGAGGACTTAAGATCTAAAAAGAATCTGCCTCAAAACCTAAATCTAATTTGGGTACTATAAAATAGTGACCCGAACCTAACTAATGAAGTGCAAATCTAGACTTACCCCGGCCTGGATTAGGGAGCCAGCTAACCACCTAGGCGCTTTAAAACCATGTGTCAAGTCTCTTATGAAAGATGGTTAGGGATGTTGTTTAAATTTTAAGAAATTGAGGGCCGACATCTAAGACAGTTCATAATTAGCCCCTCAACTTATGTAGGGTAAAAATGTCTAGAAATGCAATTAATATTTAGACTCTTTTTTTTTTATCTGTATCTAATGCAATGCATGCTAATTGACTCGAATGCATAAAATGAATATGAAGCAGTTTAAAAATTAGGCTTAGAAAATAGGTTTTTTTTTCTTAGAGATTGCACAACTTCCCCTTGACAGAATTGCACCCTTATAGATCAAGTGATCTGCCAGAACACGCAGGCGGGGAGGTGCCTAATAAGGAAGAAAAAGTATTAATAGGCTTATGCTGACTCTCAGCGGTCCCGAGCTTACTTCTTAGATCATTAAAGTTATTATGCGAGCCTAAAAATTTTATTAGAATTTCAAATAAAAGAATTTTGGGCGTACCCTTACGAAAAAAAACTCTCCGATTCGAATCCATGCTAAAACAAAACACGACATGGAAGGGCCCTAAAAAAGCTACTACACAAACAATATAAACAAACAAATTAAATAATCCAAAATTATAATATCCAATGTCCATATTACACCCAGAATTTGCAGAAAAGTAAAGTGGCCGGGCACCACTGACAACAAACCCAGATTCTAATCCTAAGAATGACGCAAGTGATTTTTGAACTGGGATATATTGTTCCTTGAATCTTTATTTCTTCATCTTCTTTCTTCAATCTTCTCGTTCTATTTTTTCTTCTTCTACGAGCTTCTCGGGTCCGCCGGGTTCTGGATATCAAATGAAAAGAAACTCATCCCTAATAGGGGTATTTTCTTTTCTATTTGGATATTGAATCATCTTAATTTGGCTTTCCAAATTAAAGAGAATAATCCTTTAAGGTATATTCTCCTTTCTTTGAATTCCAAATTGGATGTGATATCCCATTTTCAAAATCACTTTCATATTTTATAACACTTTTCAAACGCATTTACATTTACATTACATTTCACAGAAAGAAAAAGAAAATCTAGACCACCTGCAGGGTTATCCTAAGCAAAATTCATCCCAAGCAATTAATTATTGCATTTTAAATTAAAATCAATTAGCCACACTTGGCCACACTCTTTCTTATTTGGGGAGCTAAGCAACTGAGCACCTGTGCATTTATATAAAAATTTTTTTGATTAATTAGCCCCCTTTTCACTGCCCTGCATGAGTGTGGCCACCTGCAGAAAATTCATATTAACAATCAGATCGCTCCTAACCTATGGTAATCTAATCGTCAGTCAAATCATAACACAGAGTGCAATAAAAATAAATAAACAAACACACCAACAGTTTTCAATCAGCATGCAATGAAACTCGAGGAAAAGCTCGTCACAGTGCAGTAAGGAAATAAACACCGACCTAACCTAAAACTAGAGTCGGTTGTCTAACAAACAATCTAAGTTTGTGTATTAAAAATGTGTTGTTATATCCTAAATCAATTATTAGCTAAAGTTTTTCTAATTGAAATTTAAAAAAATAATCACTATCTTAAAGTGAGAGTGTCACTAAATTTTCTATGTTATATATTTCTATCCTAAAGTGTACATGCATCTAAGTCTAGTTTCTAAGACTGTCCTTAATTTTGTCCTTAAGTGTCACTACTGTTATATGGGGTAAAATTTTGTTATTACTAACCCTTAGGACTTTTCGTTATGTTAAAAGGTTTTGGGATCTAAAGATAAACAAAAAGTAACCTAATAAAAATTGAAGTTACTACAAAGACCTAAAAGGAATGGTTCATGCCACACCACATCAAGGGGGTCCTTAAAGGTTTTCTAAGTTTAGAAATACTCACAGTCACCGGGGCTACGACCCGGTGTTTCCCGTAGCACCTCTACCCGGTTGGATAGAGGCGACTGACGTCATTAGCTCCTTGTCCTTTTTGTCACCGGTACCATTCCCTCGCAGTCATGTCAAATAAGAGAAGAAAAACAGGAAAACAAGGATTAGAAAGCATAATTTAATAATTGATAATAAATAATGAATTTTACTGAAAAATAGAAGACGTACCTTTCTTCGGGCTTGAACACCGAGTTCGATTGATTTGCTTTTGAACCTTTCATTTTCTAAAAAAAAGCACATTTCTTAACACTTTCATCTTCTAATAAATTTCAAACTAACTCATTCTTTAACACCAACTACTCTACATCTCTCTTTCCAAACTTCATTCAAATTCCACTTTTACACACAAAATTCAAAATGCATCTCCATTTTTACACAAGTCCAAATATATCACCACCCTTACAATAACTTTCGCTTTTCACCCTTTCACATATTTTCTACAATCCATATACTTCACTAATTAAAGCTCACACACATACACTTCATCTTTAGTACTCACATTCACGAATCACCTTTCAAAAATATACGCCTTTTATCTTTTTAGAAACCATAAAATCCATTTTTCAACACTACAGTTTTTACTTTTCCCCTAAAATCCTCTTTCCCATCTTCTAACGACGACTTGTTCTTATCATTGAAAGAAAAACAAAGCTTCAACATTTTTTTTCTCAAACATAACATAAATAATGCAAGATACCTTTTACATACATAATTTTCACCTTTATATATCATCTTTCAACATAGACACAAACTCTACTTCCCAAAAACTTTCCAAAGATACACAATTTACTTCTCTTTCCATACATAAGTCATTATATTACTTCTTCCAAAACATATAAGTCATTCCTCCTTCCATACCCAAACACTTAGCATTTTCACATGAAGACTCCATACACTTCACCATTTATACAAACACACTTTCCAACAATCATACGCACATTTTCTCTATTTACATATACTTCAATCCATTTTCACTTTTCAAACTTAAATAAAAAACGCATTTCACTTTTCACCTTTCAAATCTACAAAAAATCACTTCTCTAAAACATACACCATATTTTCACTATTTAACATTACAAACATTTCATTTTTCCACTTAAACATACACTTTAATAAACTTCTTCAGTACATACTCATTTCCATACATTTATCTTCACTTATTCACATGCATACTTTAACTTTTCAAAACATTCATACTTTTCAAAACAAACACAAGTTCCACTTTCAAAACAAACACAAATTTCCCTCAACACACACAATTTTTACCTTTACACAAACTCCACATCTTCAACTTTCAAATCGATAATTATACTAAATACAATTCAAAGAAAGATTCAAAATTAACTTCATTACTTTCCAAAACTAATGAAGTTTTTCCAACATAAAAAGCATCATTATCTTCCAACAATTTGTAAGTCTCAAGAACACATGTATATAACATTTCATACAAGCCACTTGATTATATTGAGATGAGAAGTAAACATGTATATAGAGAAACCATAATAATTTATTTCATTTCACTGTCAAGATCATATGAAGGGAAAGAGTGGGAACTAACATTAGTAAAAACTTAAGAAAATGAGTTCAAGAAAATCTTCCTCATATAAAAAAAAAAAAAGATCAAACTTCAACTCCTTGACATTTGACTTAAATACAAATAAGAATGAGAGAAGAAGAAGATGGAGAGGAGTTAGAAAGAAATTACCCAAGATTTAGAAGATTGCCGGCGTGCAACTGCCTGTAAGGAACGACGAAGGGGGCTTGGATGTTCATGTATGAGAGGACGGAGGCTTGGATGTGTCATGTTATGAGAGAAGGGAGGCTTGAAACGTTTTTTGGTTGAGGAGAGGGAGAGTGTGGTGTATGGTTGAAGAGGGGAAGAGTGGGTGGTTATGGTTGTTGCTGAACTCTTTGACCGTGGACCGTTCGTTGGACATTTGATGCCTTAATGATTTCGAATTTGTATCTTGGACTCATTGGATCGTCTTGTCGTAGCCGTTCGATTCGAGTATAAGCTCGTCAAAATCGGAGACCGTTTGGTAACTCAAATTGCGGTTTGAACCTCTCCAACAGCGCTTTGAGCCTTGATTTGGACACATTGGGCTCGGATTGGGTTGATCTTGGTCTCGTTGGTTTGTATTCTGAGACGCTCAGTTGACTTAAGTTTGCTGAAATCGGAGTTCATTGGTCTCCGAATTAATTTTTGAGTTTCCAAACTTGATTTTGATTCAGATTCGTGCCCGATTAAGATAAATTTTTGATGACGTATCAATTTATTATATATATACTATGACGAGTCAAAATGGGTTAATCGAAGCCATTGAAATCGAATTCAATTTGAGTAATATGATTTGATTTTGATTCGATTGTGTGAATTGATTTGAGCCAATAATGTATCAATTTGATCGAAAATAAATTAGATTTGAGTCGAGCAACATCGACGAATCAAAAATCGAGCCTTATTTGAGTTTGATGATAGGTTAGATCATGCTACGTCAGTGGCGTCCACCTAAGGAAATCCTATTGGATGACGTTTATGCTAGGTTACGGAAACCTAGAGCTAGATATTGATTCTGGGGAAATCAACCTCAAATAATGAGGTCAACAGGAAGGTTTTGCACACCATATCAAAGGGTCCCTAGAGGTTTCTAATTTTAGAAATACTCACAGTCACCGGGGCTACGACCCGGTGGTTCCGTCCGTAAGCACCTCTACCCGGTTGGATAGAGTGACTGACGTCATTAGCTCATTGTCCTTTTTGTTCCCTCGACCGGTTACCGTTTCTCATAGTTCATGCAAATATAGAGAAGAAAACAAGAAAAAAATAGGCATTAGAAGCACTTTTAATAAATAATAATAAAATAACTGAAATTTACTGAAAATAAAAGACGTACCTTTCTTCGGGCTTGAGCACCGGCTCTGTTGCTTGCCTTTTAAAACCTTTACTTTTGAAAACAAATTATATATATTTTCCTAATATTCACTTTCACTTTTCCAAATTTACACAATTTTCATAAAACTAACACTTTACTTTTCACACTTGTACATTTCACCATTCCCAAAATCATACTTTACACTCTTCCTTTTCAAAACACTTTCGTATATTTCAATATTCATAAACACCTTTCAACACACACAAATTTTACTTCCCAAAACTTCTCAAAGACAATTTACTTCTCTTTCCATACCCAAACATTTAACTTTTTCGTATGAACATTCCATACATTTCCAACATTCACACTCCATATTCTTTACTACAAAATACCTTTCCACACATACACTATATTCTCACAATCCAACCTTTCTCTTCACCTTTCTCACTTTTCAAACACATATCTTGCTTTCCTACATTTTGCATTTCCCAACTCTCAAAACATATACAAAGTTCACGTTTCACTCTTCCTTTCTCTTACGCATCACCTATCAAAACACCCACATTTCAATCTTTCAAGAATCTACAAATTATCTCCCACACATTTTATCCCACTTTTCCAAAATACAAACTATTCTCATCCTTCAACATAAACAATTTCCATTTTATATAACACACACAATTTTCATATTTACAAAAATTCAACATTTCTACCTTCCAATTCAATACTTATGCCAAAACAATTCAAAGAAAGAATTAAAATCAATTTTATTCTCTTCCAATATCAATGAAGTTTTCCAATTATATCAAAATCACCATTGTATTGCTAAAAATTAAATACATAAAATATATAACTATTCTCTAATATTCACACATGAAATAAAGCATATAACTTCTCCAACTAAATTATGACTTGTACAACAAAAAAAAAATCTTATAACTTTTTGCAAAAGTATTCAAATACAAAGAAAATTCATCACAAGTCAATTTCAACATTTTATAATTTATAACAAGAAAATTGATATTTGCAAAGTCTCACAAAACTCTACCAATCATAACCCATCAAATACATAAATACACCTTTATGAATCCGACATATTTTATATCAAAGAACAAATAAAATATTATACACAAGATTTTTTTCTTAAGTGAAGAAACAAAATAAAATTTAAAACAAAAAGTGAAAGTCGACAAAGAAGCTAATGGCCAAAATACGAATTTTAAGGCTAAAACACAATTTCATCAAAATATATATATATATATATAATGAATTTTTAAAATACTATAAATAATAATTTGAAATCTTTCAAATGCATATAATTATTTACTTAAGAACCCAGGATCATTAGATCTTATAACTAATTTGGCAAAGAAAACATATATCTAACAAAGACAAAACAGTATGGAGAGAAAATTTTAGAAGAAGAAAATAATAATAGATGAAGAAAAGGAAGACGAAGATGAAACAATGGAAGCATATATTAAATGATAGACTATCTTAAATTTACTAGTTGAATTAATATTTAATATGTAATGCTTCAAACTTACAGGTTTTTAGAAAAATATCTACTTATCCTTATCTCTAATTATATTAAATATTAATAAAAGAAAATAATAAGAAAAGTACATAAAGGTAAGAAAAGTCAAAATTGTAATGATTAAATCAATAGTGAATATAAAATTCATCCATACATTTTATTCATACCTTTTTTTTTTTATCACAAATTTGCTGTTCTCAAACGACATCTTCTGGAGTCTATGGGAGATAGGACAGATTTTGGAGCCGTAGAAGGCAAGGTGGTCGGAGATGCTGAGCACGGTAAGAACAGTTCGGAAGGCTTCCGTCTGATCCGATTCTAAACAAGAGTGCGAGAGAAAAGAAGAACAATTTTGGTTCTTGACTGGACTTCCAAAGGTTGAGAAGGTTCCGACGTGGACCTAGGCAGGAAGCGACGGTCTGAGGCTGTTCACATATTGCAGAGAATGACGAGGGCTTGGGGAGGAGAACGACGAGGTTTCTTGCGTGCAGAGAGCAAAAGGCTTCGTTTTCATGAACAGAGAGAAAAAAAAACTGAGAGAGAGTTCGGTTCTTCCTAAATGAGCGTGAGGTCGGGAGCAGGGTTTCACGCAAACTGCTCTGGACAGGAGAGAGATCTTGCCTGGGATCGTTGCCAGAGAGGGAGATGATCGGGTTGGGGCTTTTTGTCCGCTGGGTTTCTCACGCCAGGGATCGGAAATGGGGCAGTTCGCTTCTTAAGCGATCCAGAGAGTGGGGAGGTTATGTTCGGCTTCATGAATTGAGAGAGTGAGGGGGCTATGAGACTTCCGCAAACAGAGAAGAGACCGGTTGGGAAGGATTTTGCTCTGGTTTCTCGCAAGAAGGGAGAGAGCATTGTAGAGGGCGTCGACCTGGGAAGTTCCGAACTGTTGGGGAGAATTTCGTCTGGATTTTGTGCTGTGCGTATTAGGGAGCGAGAGAGGCTGTTTTGCGAAATTTAAGAGGAGAGGGTGATGTGTAGTTCACGAACTGCTGGGTGGTTTTCGAAATATGAGGGGGATGGTGAACGTGTGAACTGCCCTAACTGCACACTCTTTTTCTCATCTTAAATTCAAATTGACGGCTAAGATTGAGGGATTGATTTAAAATAATTTTATTTAATTATTTTAATCATGATTATAATCGATTTGATTAAATTCATTTAATATCAAGTTTAATTTATATTGATTTTGATTTTATTTGCTGATTAAAAAAAATTTTTGATTTAATCAATTTATTCCAATTATAGTTGATTTGGGTTTAGTTTTAAAATTGAATTAGACTCACATTGAATTGATTTTGATTTAGGCCGAGTTATCAAATCGAGTCGATCTGGGTAAATCAAAGCTATATGAGGTAGATTTATCTCAAAGAGTTCCGATTAATGGTGATTTAATCAAAATTAGGTTCAATTATTATTGAATTTCTTGAATTTAATCTTTATAAATTTCGATTGGCTTTGATTTGATTTCGGTTGAGTCAATGCTACGTCTGTGGGTATCCACCTAAGGGAGGTCCTACAGGTGACGTCTATTCTAGGCTATGAAGACCTAGGTGCTAGAATCGATTCTGGGAAAATTGACCTCAAATAATGAGGTCAACAGGCATTGCTAAAAACCACACAATAATTGTCATCTTCTCTATATAAGAAGTTTCCCAATAGCATTGTCAATAGATCCAAGTTGTGTGAGTTGTGTATGGATTGCGTATGCCGTGCGTACCTAATGCGTATAATAAGCGTATAGATTGCGTATTTTGCCAACCAATAGAAATCCCTCTTAATCACAAGGAATGAATGTTCAAAGGAAAAGAAACCCAATATCAACGCTTCCTGACTCTTTTGTTCATGAGACGAAGAATTCTAATCACCTTTTATTCTCCCAAAACTACAATGAATGTTAAACCAAGCATATACCCACACTCTAGAACAATCAATTGTGTAGCACAAGGGTGTACACAAATACTATGTATCATTGAGAAATTTTTTTTAATCATTTTATAACGATGGTAAAATTCGTATTTACATGATGCATACTGAAGGAATGCATCAAATCAATTAAATGTAAATTTAATAATTTTTTTTAAGAACAAAACAATTTCTGTGATTTGCGTATGGATGGTGTAGTCCGTGCGTACCAAATACGTATAATAAGTGTATATACTGCGTATTTTGCACTCCAAAGAAATGCCTATTTATCATAATGAATGAATATTCAAAGGCAGGGAAACCCAATATTCAACGCTTCCTTGCTCTTTTGTTCACGAGACGAAGAATTCCAATCACCTTTGATTCTCCCTATATTATAATGATTGCTAAACCAGTGAAGCATACCACCCACACTCTAGAACCATCAATTGTGTAGCACAAGAGTGTACACAAATACTAAGTCTCATTTTGAAAATTTTTATAATAATTTTATAACGATGGTAAAATGAGGTTTTGCATGATTCATACCAAAGGAATGTATCGAATCAATTAAATTCAAATTTAATAATTTTTTTAAGTAGAAAATAATTTCTTTGATTTGCGTATGGATGGCGTATTCCGTGCGTACCAAATGCGTATAATAAGCGTATATACTGCATATTTTGCACTCCAAAGAAATGCCTATTTATCACAAGGAATGAATATTCAAAGGCAGAGAAACCCAAAATTCAACGCGTCCTTACTCTTTTGTTCACGAGACAAAGAATTCCAATCACAATTGATTCTCCCTATACTATAATGATTGCTAAACCAATGAAGCATAACACCCACACTCTAAAACCATCAATTTTGTAGCACAAGGGCGTACACAAATACTAAGTCTCATTATGAAAAATTTTATAATCATTTTATAACGATGGTAAAATGAGGTTTTGCATGATTCATACCGAAGGAATGCATCGAATCAATTAAATTCGAATTAAATAAATTTTTTAAAGTAGAAAACAATTTCTTTGATTTGTGCATGAATGGCATATTCCATGCGTACAATATGCATATGATAAGTATATATACTGCGTATTTTGCACTCCAAAGAAATGCCTATTTATCACAAGGATTGAATATTCAAAGGCAGAGAAATCTAATATTCAACGCTTCCTGACTCTTTTGTTCACGAGACGAAGAATTCCAATCACCTTTGATTCTCCCTATACTACAATGATTGCTAAACCAGTGAAGCATAACACCCACACTCTAGAACTATCAATTGTGTAGCACAAGGGTGTACACAAACACTAAATCTCATTATGAAAATTTTTATAATCATTTTATAATTATGGTAAAATGAGATTTTGCATGATTCATATCGAAGGAATACATCGAATCAATTAAATTCGAATTTAATAAATTTTTTTAAGTAGAAAACAATTTCTGTGATTTGCGTATGGATGGCATATTCCGTGCGTACCGCACTCCAAAGAAATGCCTATTTATCACAAGGAATGAATATTCAAAGGTAGAGAAACCCAATATTCAACGCTTCCTAACTCTTTTGCTCACTAGACGAAGAATTCCAATCACCTTTAATTATTCCTATACTACGATGATTGCTAAACCAGTGAAGCATAACACCCACACTCTAGAACTATCAATTGTGTAGCACAAGGGTGTACACAAATACTATGTATCTTTGAGAAATTTTTTATAATCAATTTATAATGATGGTAAAATGAGGTTTTGCATGATTCATACCGAATGAATGCATCGAATCAATTAAATTCGAATTTAATAAATTTTTTTATGTAGAAAACAATTTCTGTGATTTGAGTATGGATGGCGTATTTCATGCGTACCAAATGCGTATAATAAGCGTCTATACTACGTATTTTGCACTCCAAAGAAATGTCTATTTATCACAAGGAATGAATATTCAAAGGTAGAGAAACCCAATATTCAACGCTTCCTGACTCTTTTGTTCACGAGACGAAGAATTACAATCACCTTTGATTCTCCCTATACTACAATGATTGCTAAACTAGTGAAGCATAACAGCCACACTCTATAACCATCATTTTTGTAGCACAAGGGTGTACACAAATACTAAGTCTCATTATGAAAATTTTTATAATCATTTTATAACGATGGTTAAATGAGTTTTTGCATGATTCATACCGAAGGAATGCATCGAATCAATTAAATTCGAATTAAATAAATTTTTTTAAGTAGAAAATAATTACTATGTTTTGCGTATGGATGGCATATTTGGTGCATACGGTATGCGTATATAAGGTGTATAGGGTGCGTACTTTGCAAACCCATGGGAAGTCCCTCTTAATCCCAAGGATTGAAGGTTCAATGATGAGAAATTGAATATTCAACTCTTCCTGACTCTTTTATTCATGAGATGAAGTATTCCAAACAACTTTGATTCTCCATAACTCCCACATTCCAAATACCTATAATTTTCTAAGAATTATTATTTGCGTATGAAATGTATATTCCAAGCGTATAGACTGTGTATTACAAGCGTATAGAATGTGTACTTTGCAAAATATTATGAAATCATTCTTAATCACAAGGAATAAAGGATCATCGACCCTAAACACTCCATTTTATGCACAGATAATTTACATTTTATGCACAGATAATTTATATATATCACTTATTTACACAAAAATAAAATATAAAAAGTTCATTTCAACGAAGCAAAAAACAATCCGTTTGCGAATTCTGCCCTATACATTGGCATTTTTTCCTGCCAGCCTTTACTCTCTCTCAACTTGGAGTTTTTTTGTCGAATAATGTTTTCCATGTATTTGCAAACAAACATTCTGCAATCTGTATTGTTAGACTGAGTTGGCGCCTTCTTGATTGTCTTGAAACTCCATTTGTTGATATTATCATCAAAAGCTTCTTTGCAATCCCTATATAAGCTTGCAATCTGAATAATATATGGAATACAATTTAGTTCACTGAAAAATAATTTCAAAATTTTTTAGCAATATAAGCTTACAATCAAACTCATAATCTTTATAGCAACACTTCTATGCATAGGGTTGGGTACATAATCGTAAAATTCCTACTTTTTTTTATTTCAATAACCAACTAGAAGGGTCCAGTGCGAACCGTCAATAATTGAATTAATTATAATGCTGCATAAATGAACAGAACTGTTGTTTACGTATTCGATGAACAATTTTAAACTTTCATCCTTCAACTTGTAATGCTGCAAGAATTAGATATAAGAATAAAATAGTCGAAATATATAATTATATATAAAATAAACTAGTATACTAACCCAATACATTTGTGAGATGTATAAATATTTATGATACTTTTTTGGTGAAAATTTAGCCTTCTTAGTTAATAAAATGGCAAAGGAATCAACATGATCATTGTCAAGGTATCCGTCGAATAATATTTCGTCAATCCCACGTCTTGAAATTATAACGTTCACAGCTTCAAATATTGGCATGCTACTAAAATCATTAAACAAAAAATACGCATTAGGTACGCATATAAAACACATTTCCTGTGCAATCATTACGCACAAATTAAGCAATCCATACGCACACAATACGCAAATAAAATACCTGTCAAGATATTTCTTTATGTTCTCCCTAATAAACAGTTCCTTCTCTGGACTCAACATCTCCAAGCCTTTGAAGTTCACTGTAGGACTAGCAGGGAAACCCTTTACTATAACATTATCAACATTGATTACTTCTTTTGTTTGCGGAACTTTTTGGGTAGGTTTTTTTGGTGATGAAATAATTAGGGCTGTTGCTACTTGTGAAGGAACAATTTGTGTTAGTTCTTCTTGGGGATGTTCTTTTTGGGATGGTTTTACTAGGCGAGGTTCTTTTAAGGATTCAACAATTTGATTTGGTTCTTCTACTGGAGGAGGTTCTTTGGCAGGTTCTTCTTTGGCAGGTGATGGTACTTGATGGGATGGTTCTACTAGGGGAGGTGCTTTGGGGGATGGAACTTTCTGTGATGGCTCTTCTTGGGCAGGTTCTTCTTGGGGGTGGTGTACCCTTTTCTGCTTCTTGTTTTTCTTTGGGATTGATTTTCTGTCTAATTTCTGCTTTTTGTAAACCCTTTCAGCAGCCTGGGTCATCTCTTGGTAAGCAGCCTTGGTCATCTCAACAACCTTGATTTTCTCTGGGGCGTCGGTCTTTGTGTGTTCAGATGATATCTGAATATTCTTCATTGTATGGGGAATGAATGATGATGAGGAGGGAGCAGCTTGCTGATCAGCATTAAGATTGCGTTGAACAATATAATTTTGGATCCTGTTATCAATAAGATCAACTCTTTTCACAATTAGCTCAAAATTCTTGCTTAGTCTAGCTTCAAGTTCTTGGAAGATATTTTTGCAGGTATCCTGGACAAATTTCATTATTTTCTCTTCCAGAAGAGTTGATTGGGGTTGGTGGGGAGATTGGGGGGAGATTGGGGGGAGATTTGGGTTCGGGTTGCTGGGGAGATTGGGGGGGAGATCATGTTCAGATGTGTTGAAATGAATGGGAGAATGAGGTCTTGATGGATATTTCTTGATTCCCAGAAGATTAGCTTCTTCAGGGATAACTCCTTGGAGGTCAACAAAAATCTGTGAAAATTTAATTTGTAAGCAATATGTATGCCATACATACGCGAAACATATGCAATATATACGCGAAACATACGTGAAATATACACACCCCATACGCACTCCATATGCAATATGTAAGCAATATTTCACAATATATACCTGTTTTCTCTTTAAATTAATAAATAATTTAGCTGTCTTCTCATTATTATATACTATGTCATCAGCCCATCGAAGGAAACGGGGCCTTCTCTTAGGATACTTCGGGTAATGAATTGAAGTGTGCTCTAGGAATCAAACCTGCATAAAATAAAAGTAAATTTTAGCAAATCAATCAATCAAATTAAAAGTTAAATTAGAATTATTTTAGCACTCACAATTAGCATAGGCACAAAACCATTGATGTACCCTGCTGGCTTGTTGTTTGAGATCTTCATAGAAACATTATTAAATTCTTCTATTAGGAATTCTCAAATCGACCATGTCCAGTTGATTGATGAAAAATCATCAACATTATTTGATATTATTTTTAACAACCTTAGGACTTTGAAGTTGCTTTGTTTGAAAAATAAATTTGAACATAAATACATAATAAAAGTTTTCAACATTGTCTCTAGGGCGCTTTCTCTAGTCAACTCAAACATTTCAACCTTTATATCCTTGGAAGTGATGGTTGAAGTGGGCAAGGTAAGCCATGTAATCACCTCACCTTTGTTAGGAAGACCAGTTAGGAGGGTCACTTCTTCAGCTGTGAAAGGTAAAACATGACCCTCTATAATAAAACTTTGCTTTTAAATATTCCACATTGTCATGAGCTGGTAAATCAATGGGACGTTCTGCTCGAATCCAGGAAATTTAATAAATTGGTAGGTATTAAGGTTCTTAAATTTTCTTCAATTTTTGGAGGAATTATCTCTGAGAACGTATCACGGAATGTTCTAAACGTGAAAACATAGCAGCGATACGATATAGGACGGACATAAATCTGCGTAAATTAAGAAAATAAAATTAATTATGCATATAAAACGCAATCTATACGCAAACCATAAGCATATTATACGCATAGTATACGTAATGTTTACGCATAATATACGCAAACCATACGCATACGGTACGCAAATAGTACAAAAAATAACAATAGAAATCAATAATTATTTACGCTAATTGTTTTTCTTTATTGGAAGTTTATTTTTATGATTTAAGATCCAAATGATTTATTACAAAATGTTAGGTTTTGAGTCTTCAACATATACATGGAAAATAAGCAAAATATACGCAGAATATACACATAATATACAAAGAATATACGAAGAAAGAACGTAAAAGGTGAGATAAATATAATCTTTTATCGTTCTCGTTCTCGGAATGATTTTTTTTTTTTTTTCTTTGGAAAATACGCATTGAATATCAAAGAAATACGGAGTACAGTTTATGTCAATGTAAGAATTAACGTACATTTTTCTTTACTGGTGAATCCTTTCCCTCCTCCATTTGAGCAGAAGAGATTGCTGGATGCTTTTGAGAAGAAATTTTTGCATAAACAGAAACCTTGGGAGAACTGGAGCGAATGGCCGAAACGTGAAAATGTAAAAATTTTCCGCCTTTTTCATCTTTTTACTGTTAAATTCGATGGGTGGGCGGGTGTCTCGAAGTCTGCAGTAAACGGGTCGTGTCTTAACTTTCCACGTAAGCACAACACGCGTAATGTTTTTATTGGCAACCGAACACATCTTTGTGACCAGATCCCACACAGAATAATTTCGGGGGGAGGAAGAACAGAGAGGCCAAAAGACGAGGTAGGTCGTGCGATATTGTGCAGACAACGTCGTGGTAGGAATGTCGAAGACAGACGAATGATGTGCAGCTAGCTTCGTGCGGAGAGATTGTACAACTCACGATTTCAGACAAGTATGTTTCTCCCCTTTTTTTTGAGTTACAGGTCAAAACTTTTTTAGAATTTTTTTATTTTTATTTTTCTTTTTATAACTAAGATCTCTCCCCCCTTAAGTATAAATACTCTCTTAAACTTGCTCTATTTTCCCTCCCTAATTCTTCTCTTAAGAGCCCTTTCACTTTCTTCTGTACATCATGCCTGCCCCTTCCAAAGCTTCTATAAAACACTATACTAGATGGCCTTCTATATCTTCCTTTCAAGCTTTAGAACATTTTGTGCAGAAGTAATAAATTATTCTTCATAGTAGTTAGAAAAATTTAGAAGTTTTCAAATGATTCAGATGCTTGAATTGAATTCATTTGGAATTAGATCAGATCATTTTTAACATCTATAAATTTATCTTATTGAGATTCAATTCGACTGTGTAAGTTTAATCCAAAAAACTTTCAATTTAATTAATTATCTGATATTTTGAATTAAAATAATATGTATTGTCTTTGAATAATTATATTAATTTGACTAAACACTATGTAAACATTTATTTTAGATATAGAATTTAAAATTTTAAGATAGTAGATAGAATCTTATCATATAATTGATTTAAACTCAAGTAAAGTTCAATTACAATCCGAGCATAATTTGTAAATAATTAAATAAACAACTCTCATCATAATTTTAAGCTTGATTCTAACTCTATTTATAAATAGATAAATTCAAAGACATATTGCAGAATTCAAAACTCTTTCACAGCTCAGCTTATGGATCACATATAAATTCAACTTAACCATTGTTTGGAGGGGATTTACATCCATACCACCCTATTTATATATCTAATACTTAAAATTTTAATAATACATACATACAACACATAGATCACTTTCATATCAAATATGAGTAATATGAATGAAATATGAGTGTCATATTTAATATTAAAGTAATATAGGATGGTATATATGTAATATTAAAATTTTGAATCTTTGATATATAATATGTATGTAAATCCCCATTGTTTGTATGATGTTGGTTGAGGTCAAACAATGAACCATTTTCAGAAAAAAAATCTGGGTCGGATGTTCAATTTTGGTCAAAGTTTTATGCAAATAAATAAAAACAAACAAACAAGATCAGTTATTCAAATAAATATTTTTTGCAGTTTTTTATATTACATAACCACCAAAGCCTCAAAATGAAAAAAAAAAAAAAAAGTCTACTTGAACACATGAAGTTACATTTATTTACATTTTCTCCATAAGCAATCATCATATATTTAACCTCAATATTTATTTTCCATGCATCTGTTTACATCTAAATTTCCTTATAAAAAATAATACAAGAATATGACTTCCAAAAAATGGAAAAAAAAAAATTTAAATAATATTTTCCCTAATGAAATAACTCACCAAATCGTCCACTGGTTCACAGGCAAATTTCCTTTGCTTACTGCTTGGACTGCAACCTTCAGAATGAAAAAAATGTGGACCCATGGCTTTTACACAGGGAAAATGGCCGCAAAAATGGCAACTTTCTGCTACAAATTGTAAGTGGAGTTGCAGAACTCACCTTCTTTCATTTTCCTTGATAAGAACAGGAATCTGCCATTTCTTGGTGTTCTTTTTGGGATCATCAGTAAGACTGAGGTCATCTTCTTCCTCTTTAAATGTCTTCACAAAGGTAGTTGCACCAGCCAAGATCAATCTTTCTACCATGAAAAGCTCGTAATTGTTCTCAATTATTGGATCCAAAATGCTACTATAGTTTGATGAGTACGCCAACTTATACCTGCACCAACGAGCATGCCAATAATCAAAACTTGTGCAAGTCTGATTGCACAATTGATAGCCCAGAAGAAATATATGCCACGAATCATTCATCCAATAGCTCTGAAACTTTTTTGAAAGAAAAGATATGACAGGTGACCATTTATAGAAGAAACGATCATATATCAATCAATATAACAAAGAACTTGGTGTATGGAGGCCATGCTAATTGAATGCCAGTGGATGAAAAAACCATGATAAATATACTAACCATGAAAAATTCAAACAATTGCTATGATTTCCTTCTAAGTTCATTAGTTGAGCAACAAAGTATTTTCTAGAAGAAATAATCATACAGAAATCAATATAACAAGTTCAGCAATGCATGTAGATAATACATAATATGGGAAACTTTTTTTAAAGAAAAGTTACTGTTCATGCACTTCCTATCAACACAAAATAATTGGGAATTGCAACAGTAGATTAATTAACTAAATTGACCAGAGTGTAATTTTGTGAAATTTCACTCAATTGCCAAAAAAAGTGCAAAGGCTTATGGGCAGCTATTGAGTAAAATAGTCAAAATTCTCATACATGTTTTAATCATTGTTGTAATGTAAACAAGAAGAAGATGATCCATTCAACCAGTTAATAATTAGGTACTCCGGTGCATCATATAAAATATAAGAAAAATAATAATGAGCACACTTTCAGCATTTCAGTTTTTGGATGTACTACAACAAAACCCATAATAGCAATACCATTAAATAAATAAATAAAAGTTTAGATAGCAATAAAAGGAATGTTCTTAACCTTTTGTTACAACGGGTTTTAGCTTGATCCGGTGGTCTACAATAAGGGTCTGTTCGGTTACAAATAGGATCTATCAGATATTTTAAATCCAAAATTAATAAATCCTACAAACTATTTGGCATGATATATGTTTAATCTAACTAAATTCTAGGAAATTGTTTTTCAGATAATTTCAAGAGTTAGAATTAAAATGAAGGAAAAGAAAAGAATGCAGCGAAACTAGGGTAAATCTCTTAAATCCTACTTCCTATGGGGGTGTTTGGTATAGGATTGGATTCAATTTTAGTAGGATTTACTAAATTCTGTAAATCTGGATTTAGTTGTTGACCCGCTGAAATGAAACAAAAGAAAAGAAAAAAAAAATTCAAATCTTACCTACTCTGCCATCCCACGACCAGTGCACGTCGCACGACCGCTGTCGCTCGAAGTCGCATCTCCCCACGTTCTCGGCACGACTTCGCGTCATTAAATTGCAGAAGGAATGAGGCCTTCGGCCTCTAGTTCGCAGCCTCTGCTCACTCTCCTGCAAGCTCTCACTCTCTCCCTCTCCAACTCCTCAGTGGTTGTTCGACTTCGTTGCCGAGACGACTTTCCCTTCTTGCCGAACCGGAAGTTACGCCATTTTGACGGAAACAACAACGGAAGCTCGCGGCTGCGAAGATAACATTCTCCCTTTCGTATTGCTTCTCCGGCTTCGTCGTTGTTGTTCGACTTCCTCCCGTCCGACTTTGCTCCTGTGACGACATTCCCTTTCTAACGGATCGGAAGTTCGGCATTTTGATCGGAGGCGGCAACGGGAGCAGCTCGCTGTGAAGTTAACTCCATCCCTTTAGCGCCTCTTCTCCAACTCCTCCGGTGCTGTTCGAATTTGCTCCTTCAACGACTTTCTCTGCCGGTCGGATTGGAAATTCTGACATTCTGATCGGAAGCAACTGGGAGCTTCGCACACTGTGAGGGTAACTCTCTCTCGATCGCACGCTTCTCCGGCTCCTTGTGGCTGTTCGGCCTAGCTCCTTCGACGGCATTCCCATCCTATAGGACCGGAAGCTACAACATTTTGATCGAGATCGACGACGAAAGCTCGTCTGTGAAGGTAATCGGCTACCTTCCGAGCACTTCTCTCGGCCAAATCAAAAAAAAAGGATTTTCTTTTTTATTATTTATAATAATTATTAATTATTTTTAATTATTATTTAATTATAGATATAATTAGTTAATTAATTATAATTAATTAATAATTAGTTATTAATTATAAATTATAATTATCTGGTTAATTATAATTAATCTTGATTAATTATAATTAGTCATTAGTTAATTATAATCATAATTAATTTACTAATTATAATTAATAAATAATTAATAATTAATTATAAATTATAATTAATTAATAGTTAGCTATAATTAATATTAATTATAATTAATAATAATAAAATAAATATAATGCTTGTGTCGCCCTCCTTGCCTCAACACCCGAGCCTTCTTCCGTCTCGACCGCCGGTCGCCGGCCCCGAAGGTATAACCCCCTAAACTCAGGCTTCTGTCCTCGATGTGTACGACGGACCGGAAAACCGCCTATACACGCCTTTATTGCGCGTGGTGGGATGGGACCCCGGTCCGACGCCTACGACGAGGCGGACAGTCGCCTCCCCTCTGTCTGAGGACACCTACCATACACGCTCTAGTAGCGTGGTGGGAAGGCCCAGCTCCCCTACTTTCCCCCAAACAGGGGATATGCCGGGGTGCTGCCGAAATTTTTACTGAAATGTACAAAGACTTGAACAATTTGAAGACCTTCTTAGGCAACAATTTTGAACTAAAATGAGCAGAGGACCTGTACGATGAACAGTGGACTTGTGAACCTAAACCTTAACAAATTCTAAATGATTTCTAAAGGTTCAAATCTAAATAAACATAAAATCAAATTGGGGATGAATTCAAATCAATTTGAACATGAAATTGTACCTGCAAAAATTTCAGAGGACCCTGGACAATCACTTGAACTTATACTTTGAACTCAATTTGGAGCAAGATGTGGACAACAAGAACTTAATGCATTTGAGCTTGAATTTTACCACACCAAGTGAAATTAACATTTGCGAGCACTAGATTCAAATCTGGATGAACTTAACATGACAGTAGAAGACTTGAATGAATGTAAAAGACTCACACTGAGTTTGAACTCAAGTCTGAATGAAACTGAACTTGGACTCAGACACATATAGAGTACAAAACTTTGGTCACACACAAAGAAACTCAAACTACAAGACCTCAATGCATGCAAATAAAGAATGTAGTGGACTCTTACAACAGTCTCTACGAGATCAGGTGCATTGTACCTGCAAGAATAAAATGCATGGGCGTCCCCCCTACATGCACTATTGGAACCTCCAACACTAGCAACAATGCTTGTTGATTGGGAAGGCAACACTACTAATAGATAGTCAAAGACCCGTTCTCTATAAACAAATCCAGACATCAAACCACCCGAGATTGGTGAAAGGGTGGATATGGTGTAAAAGCAATGGGTCTTCTACAAAATATTTTTAGGAGGTCGTATTGAATACAGCGGTCCCCTGTAAATGGATATTTGTGGATAACAACAGTGTATTGAAAGTACAATAAATCACTGTGGACACAAGTACGAATATCACCTACGACGTTGGTGGTCAAGATCTTCAGGTGTTTCGGGTACAAGGATGGCTTGATGTACAAAAAGGTACTCCCTGACAGAATCGAAAAGGAAATGTTTGAGCAAATTAGAACCAAACTTCCTGGCGTTCCAAAGTCTCTTTTTAGTTCTATGATTAAGAAGGGAACAGTTCGGGTGCCCACAAATACCGGAAACAACAAATCCATTACACTGATGATCTGACAAAGAGCTCTCCCCAAATCAGCAGTCATTGACTCCAAAGTTCAGAAAGACCCTCCCCGGTGAATGAGAAAAGGGGAATCAACACTAAGACGCAACGCCACCGGTTCTGCAACACTAATACAAGCAGACAGAAGGCATTTACAATTTACAACGTAACGCCACCGGATCCGCAATACTCGTGCTAGCGGACAAAAGGCGTGTACAAGCCCTTAAATGAAAAGTTGTGCGCACTCAAATGGCTGTTACCTGCACAACTACAAAATATTTTAAAATACCCCCACACAAGTGCACCGTAGTTTGCATACACATAGGTACATAAGGGGTAAATTCAATCGTAACCCGCTTGGGCCCAGGCGAGCGTGTTATTGGTACATACGTGACGCCTAGGGATGTTGCGTGGGTCGATAAGTGAATTCTAGTTCGAACCTGATCCTTCTATACGGATCAATAGAAGTCGACAGGGTTCGAACCTTCAAACAAATACACGGTTGTGGCGACCAGTGTATTTGTTTCAATATATTCATATTAGACCTTCAAGGCTTACAATCAAAAGAATTCACTAAACAAAAGGCATAAAGCCTACGAAACCCGATCCTCCTAATTAGATAAATGGGAGTAGATAGGGTTCGAGATATCGGATAAATATGCGGTCATGAAAGTTGACCAGAATATTTATTTTGTATATTCATATTCGACCTTCAAGGCTTTCAACAAAGAAAATTCATGAATAAAGGCACAAAGCCTACGAGAAAATCCGATCCCCTATCGTTAAGTTGATAGAGTTGACAAGGTTCAATCAAATGGAAATGACCTCAAGTACATCCCGATGATGACCGTGTTGAATGTTTATCTCAACCGGAGGGGTCCATTCAAATTCCAAAGCTCCAAAAATGCCACTCAAAATCCAAAACTTTCAAGATATTTAAAATTGAAATCAAACCATCAATCACTCAAAGCAAAATTCATTCACCCTCCGCAACAGTTTGTCAGGGTGGACAAATTAAAATCTACTTTTGCTCACAAAGAGCGAAATGCCTAGTCAAAAATATCACTAGGATCCATTCTCAAACAGTCTCATGCAAGTAAGGATGTGGTACGCGTCCTCTGACCGGCGGTTTGCCGCCAAATTGCACCGCAGGATAAACGGTTATGACGACCCGGAGCCCTCTGAACCGCGTGGTTTTGCCGCCAAATGGCACCAAGAAATACCGGTTATGGCCAGAGCCAATACGTTCCTGATTGGCATCAAATCCTTGAGATATGAATCAATAGGATATGATTGACAGGGCACAAAGCTCTCTACAAGCTAAGGTGGATTCAAATTTGTCCCCTTAGGCAAATACCAGGTCTACAAGGTCCCCTTGGACGAAGTAACCCATGATTGCCGACAAGGATCCTTCTGTCAGGTTGGGTCGACTACCTTCTCTGACTAAGTAGATCAGGGACCACGATGGCCCGGGACGACGGAACCATGGGATCTTAATCGGGCCCATCATCCATTCCCCCACCATCCGCTTTAAGTGAAAGATGGTGCAATTTCTATTTTAAATATCAAATCTTCAAAATTTCCAAATTTCCAAACCTATGCTGCTACTATACGCCTGATATTACGTATCTATGGATACGACGTATCTGATTGACGACTAGCCTTAATCGAAAGTTCTCTCTCGCGATCGGGAGGGGTAATTAACTATAGGGGCTTGCGCCTATAGGAAACCAAAACTCATATCATAAAGTCCACGCAAAATGAGAGCGAAATCTCTAGGTAGTGTCTTATCTACAAATCCATCTGCCTTCCAAAATTTACCCCGGAACTTAGTCCGTTAAAACTCCCTCGCCGAATAAAAAGAAATCGCGCGGCGGGGAGGACGGGGCCGAATTTTCGGAGCCCACAGATTTCAAGCGACTCTGCTGGGGATTGATTTCACTTTCCATCTTTGGCTAGTCGTCTAAATGCTATAGTAGCAGCAAAAAAAATAATGATGATGTTGAGCTCTATACGGAGATCAGGATGTGACATTTGATCTTTATGTCCAAAGATCCATCACTGAAAGGTCCCGATAGAGCTAAAAGCAACCATCTATTATGATGGTAAAACATGTAAAGAATCAAGAAATGTACGGTGAACATCAGGATGTGACATTTGGTCCTTATGTCCAAAGATCCATCACTAAAAGGTCCCGATAGAGCTAAAAGCCAACCATATATTACGATGGCAGAGCAAAGAAAGAATCAAGATATGTATGGTGAGCATTGGAGTGTGACACTTGGAAGCATATCCAAGAATCCACTGCCGAAAGATCCCGGCATAAGGGAAAAACAAATATAGAGACTCACATCTGAAGAAAAAAAATTTAATATATTCAAATAATGGTGTGACATCTAGTGTGTACCCCTAGAGATCCACCATTAAAGAAATTTATCAAAGTAGGTCCTAAAGATGGCCTCTACAGACAATGTTCTTGATGGTCGACACCTTGGAGAATTCTCCAAGAGATCCCATCGCTTTTCAATATCTTCTCGGACTAAGGAAGATCTTTGTCTGATCTTCTTCAGTGTCATTATATCATAAGACTAAGTAGAAGAAATAAAGAGAACTCCTCTGTGAATTCAGGTACTGCTTTGCCTGGACATATGCTGAGATGCCTGGCTTATCCCCTGAAGTGGCAGTTCAAAGATTAGCAATCAAATCCGATGCAGCGCCTATCAAACAAGCTCCGAGGAGAATGAGATTGGAGATTGAAGAACAGGTGATTGCAGAGAGGAATAAGCTTATAGATGCAGGCTTTATTTGTGAAGAAAAATATGCCGATTGGATTGCCAATATCGTCCCTGTAAAGAAGAAGAATAGTCAGATTCGTATCTGCATTAACTTTAGGGACCTCAACAAGGCATGCTCGAAAGATGACTTTCCGCTCCCAGTGTCAGAGCTTCTAGTTGACAATACATCCAACTACGATATGTTCTCCTTCATGGACGGATCGTCGGGCTACAATCATATTAAAATGGCGCATGAAGATGAAAGGCATACATCATTCAGAATGCCTATAGGCATATTCTGCTACACAGTTATTCCATTCGGCTTGAAGAATGCTGGTGTCACATATCAAAGGGCGATGACTCGTATATTTGATGATTTAATTCATCAAAAGGTCGAGTGCTATGTGGACGACCTTGTTGTCAAAAGCATGGATAGAAGAGATCACCTAAGTGATTTGAGAATTGTGTTCGAGAGGATCAGAAAATATGATCTGAAGATGAACCCTCTCAAGTGTGCATTTGGGGTATTCTCAGAAAAATTCCTAGGATATGCTGTTCGTCATCGAGGCATTGAAGTCGACCCCAACAAGATCAAGGCAATCATGGAGATGCCACCCCCAAAGAACCTTCGATAACTCCGCTCCTTATAAGGACAGTTGGCTTTCATTCGGAGATTCATATCAAATCTATCGGGTAGGTGCCAGCCATTTTCAAAACTAATGAAGAAAGATGTCCGTTTCAAATGGGACGAAGAGTGCCAAGAAGCATTTGACAGCATCAAAAGATATTTATTGAATCCTCCTATCCTTGCGGCGCCAATCCCGGGGAAGCCTCTTATACTGTACACGGCAGCACTTAAAGAGTCCCTCGGAGCACTATTGGCCCAACATAATGAAGAAGGCAAGGAGAATGCACTCTACTACATCAGTCGTAGGTTGATAGGAGCAGAAATCCGCTACTCTCCAATCGAGAAGCATTGCTTGGCTCTGATTTTCGTAGTTCAGAAGCTCCGCCATTATATGCTATCTCACAAAATCACCTTGATATCAAAGATCGTTCCGCTGAAGTTCTTGATGACAAGACCAGCGTTGACAGGTCGTTTGGCAAGGTGGGCAGTGATACTCCTGCAGTTTGATATCACATATGTCCCTCAAAAGGCAGTGAAAGGGCAGGTGTTGGCAGATTTTCTCGCTGCACATCCTATCCCTGCAGATTCACCGCTCAATGACGATTTACCTGACGAGCAGATCATGAATGTTGAAGAAGAGGAGATGCTACGAGTATAGAAAATGTACTTTGATTGAACATCGTCAATCAAGCGTGCTCGGCCTCCAAATCTAGAGAAAGCTCAAGCCGGAATCAGACTCATTTTCGTGGCACCCGAGGGAGGCATAATGAGATTCTCATTCAGTTTAACTAAACCTCGGACAAACAATGAAGCCGAATATGAAGCCCTAATAGTTGGGTTGGAGATTGCAATCGATGTTAGAACCCAAAATCTTCAAATCTTCGGTGATTCTCAACTTGTTGTGAATCAAGTATTGAGAGTTTACAAAATCACCAAGTTTGAGTTGGCCTGTTATCATCGGCGAGTTCTTGAGCTAATGAAGCAAATTCCAATTGTCAAACTAACTCAAGTTCCCCAAGGTCAAAATGGCAAAGCTGATTCTCTGACAAAATTGGCTAAAGAAATGGCGAATATGGATGACGAATGGCCTATAATAATTATAGTGTATAATCGACGAATCCTAGAGCCAGCATTACTACAATTCCCGCAGGCAGAAGGAATACCAAATTCAAGCCAGCAGGATACAACTCCAGTTGATCCTCAACCTCCCCAACCAGTTGATCTCGAAGATCAACTTGAAGAACATCAAGTTCCTAAGAAAAGACGTAAAGCTAGTCAAGCTTCGGAATCATGATAGCATTGCTTAGATGTCGAAGAAGAAGATGACTAGAGGCAACCTTTCATTGATTATTTCAAAGAAAGTAAGCTACCAACAGACAAATCATTAGCTGCTCAAATCAGAAAGAGAGCGCTACGGTATGCATTTGTCAACAACCCATTGTATCGACGTGCTTTCGATCAAATGTGGCTAAGGTGCTTAGGGACCCGAGAAGCTGATAAAGTGGTGGCAGAAGTTCATGAAGGACTCTGTGGAGCACATCAATCAGGTCCCAAGATGGCAGTCAAAATCAAAAGAATGGGATACTATTGGCCGACCATGGTCAGAGATTGTATCAATCATGCTAAGAGGTGCCACGAGTGCCAGATTCACGGTGATATTATACATTAACCGCCAAATCCATTGCACCCTACAATAGCATCCTAGCCATTTGAATGTTGGGGTACTGATGTTATCAGGCCAATAGATCCACCGTCATCAGCAGGACACCGCTTCATCTTGGCAGCAACAGATTACTTCTCCAAGTGGACAGAAGCGGCTCCATTTAAAGAAGTTACGTCCGAGCACGTGATCAACTTCTTTACCCACAACATTGTCTATAGATTTGGTGTGCCACGCCGTATAATCTCAGACAATGGAACTGCTTTCAAAAGTACAAAAATTTATAAGTTCGTTGATCGACACAAAATCGATTGACGATATTCATCCATATACTATCCAAGAGCAAATGGATTGGCAGAAGCCTTCAACAAAGCACTGGTGAAATTATTGAAGAAAATCCTTACCAAGAACAAAAGAGAGTGGCATACGAAGATGGCAGAAGCGTTGTGGGCGTATCGTACAACCTACAAAACGCCGACCAAAGCCACTTCTTACTCTTTGGTGTTCGGAGTTGAAGCTGTACTGCCACTAGAAGTTGAACTTCCATCCCTTCGAGTTGCTATCCAAAATGAGATGACTCAGGAACAAAATGCTCAGTTAAGAATGGAGAAGCTCGATGCACTCGATGAAGTTAGGTTGCAAGCTTAACAGAACTTGGAAATCTACCGGGCAAGAATGACAAAATCTTTTGATCGAATGGTGCGTCCTCGATCATTTCAAGAAGGGGAATTGGTCCTGGTGCAGAGAAGGTCAATCATCCCGCACAGAAAAATTGGTGGCAAATTCGTTTCCAACTGGGAAGGACCTTTCGTCATCGAAAAGGTGTATCAGGGTGGAGCTTATCAACTCATTGATCTGAATGGTTAGAGGCCCATGCCACCGATCAATGGTCGATATTTGAAGAAATACTATGCATGAAATCGCCCAAAAGAAAAAAAAATATTATGCTTAATGAGTTATATTATTGTACATTTTATATTTTGAAATTTTTCTCTGTTATGAGAATGTATTTCAAAATTCTCATATTAGACTGGGGGCATTTTAAATATTTATTCGGGTCGACATCGCGCTGCGTGCCGAGATCCCCGAATAAATATTTAAAATTTTAAAATTCTAAATCTATTCTGCTCTAAAATGTCCCTGTGAGACAGGGGGCATTTTAAATATTTATTCGGGTCGACATCGTGCTACATGCCGAGATCTCCGAATAAATATTTAAAATTATCAGTTCAAATATTCTTTTGTGCTAAAGAATATAAAGACTTGTTTTCTAAAGTATATGCAGGTGATCTTTCAAAAGTTAGAGACACCTCCTCCAACAAATCAAAACTCAAAGGTCAAGAAAGAGACTGTTGTAACTACACACTCCTACAAAATTAAGACAAAGAAGCTTGAAGCCTTTCGACAGCCTGAAGCTTAAGGTTCGAATGGGTGTAAAAGGTCGGATCCAACACGCCCAAATATGGCCGGATCGCTGGCAGCTCTGTCTACTCAACAAGCCATAAGAACGGCCGTAGTAGCGGAACCCCCACTTCGTCAACCCGTCAGTAGGGACTGAAGAAAGTACGAAGGCAGATTTGACTCGACCAGTTCAAGTGATCGTAGTCTACAAAATTCTCCTAAATGACTGGAGAATCAAAGTTCCAATGTTCATACAGATAGACTCAGGTTCGTATAGACAAACCTTCACTTGTTCAGTTCGTATAGATGGTTTATATAGACTAACTGCACACAAAAATCTTAAAATTCAAGGGTTCTCACAGGTATCTTGTAATGATGCAACCCATGGTTGCAAACAAAGATCCTTCTGTCAGGTTGGGTCAACTACCTCTTCTGATTAAGTAAACCAAGGACCACGATGACCTGGAATGAAGGAACCATGGGTTCTTGGTTGGGACCGTCTTCTATTCCCCTACCATCCGCTTTAAGTGCAAGATGGTGAAATTTCTAATTCTAAATATCAAACCTTCAAACCCTAAACCAATACTGCTACTATATAATGGATAACATAATTCTATGTATCTGATTGATGACTAGACTTAATTGAAAGTGCTCTCTCATTATCATGAGGGGTAATTAACTATAACAGCTTGCACCTATAGGAAACTAGAACTCATATCATAAAGTCCTTGCAAAATGAGGGCAAAATCTCTAGGTAATGTCTTATTTACAAACCGAATCTGCCTTCCTAAAATTTACCTCATAACTTAATAAGTTAAAACTCTCTCGAGAGCATGGGAGACCGGGGCGTGAATTTTTGGAGACCACACTAACATGTTATATGATTTGATTTCTTAAGAATGTAGCACCAAGTCATTTCTTTCATTCAGATGTACATGATATAGATGGTTGACGACTTGAGTGTAAACATTCAATGTGATCATCATTATTTTGTGTTGAATCATTTAAAGCATCAATATATTATCTTCTTTTTTAGAGTTTTCATGTCTATCAACATTTAAAAATTTTGATTGGAAGTCCAAGCTTTAGACCCCATAACAACCACATAGATGAGCATCAAATCAAGATTTTCTTCGAAGTCAGTGTCTATAACACAGTATCTAAAATTTTTGGCATTTGGAACAACCAGTAATCCACAATTAATTATATAAGATTTAATATAAAAGGAATTAAATTAAGCTAGCAAACATGTAAAAATATATAATATTAATATTCATTTCTAATTTTTTCCCACCCTTCATTTGATGCATAAATGGTCTTTCTTTTAGGATTCCAACTTGACCCAGTTGATCCCTTCTTAAGTCTCTTCAATAACTTACAATCTTTCTTAAGTGGATGCCACTTATTTTTAAGTTGTCTTGTCATATTCTCTACCAATTTTTTCATGGAATCTATTCATTAAGCAGTAGATGAGAATATTAACATATGAAAAGAGCAATCGTCATTCTAACCATTGCTCTTTCAAAATTTCAGCAAATGAGAGCAATAAATAACTAATTTTTTTTATTAGTTTCAAGCAGAAAAGGCCAACTCTATTAACTGCTATTGAATCTTTAAATTGAGAAGACCAGGAAAAAGGAAATTTAATGTTCTATTCTTGTTATTATTATTATTATTATTAATATATCATCAAAATATTATCATGATCGGGCATGAATCTCAAGGTAAATTAAGTTGGAAACCTCAAAAAGTAAATTTGCGACCATCTAAACTCCGATTTCATAAAAATTATAGTCAAACTGAACGACTCATAAATACACACCAAATGCGACTCAATTTGAGCCCAAAATGTTTGCAAATCAAAGACTCAAAGAGCAGTTGGAAGGTTTAAATCATAATTTGGATTACCAAATAGTTTCCAAATGTGACATGCTTATAGTCAAATCGAGAGGCCCAATATCACTAAATGCTAATATCATTAAGACTTTAAAATGCTCAATAAATGATCCATGATCAAGGGGATAAACATCAGCCATCCATTGAAACCACTCCCAACTTACCCTTAATCTTCCTCCTATTTACTTGCCATGCTACTCTCAATAACTATAAATAGACCCCTCATTTCTCATGAAGGCGGGACCAAATAAGAAGAGAAGGAAGAGAAGGATGAGCATGAAGAGAGTTCTCTTACCACAAGAGTCATCCACAACAACTGCCAAACATCAGCCCTACCATCGACTGTTACTGGACTTCCGCTCGGTTACTGACGAACACCGAATTTCTTCCCGCCTACAGATGGACGCCAAATTTCTGCATAACTAACAACTATAGTTAGATTTCTTTCAGGTCACCAACTAATGTGGGATTTCTGCCCAACCACCAATTGACATCAAATTTTTGCCTAGCAACCAACTAACATAAGATTTCTTCCTTGCCATCGACTGACACCAGATTTTTACCCAGCCATCAACAGGCACTGGATTTTTGCCTGGCCACCAACTATGACATGAATTTTTCCCATCCATTGACTGACATTGGACATACACTCGGCCTCCATTTGACTCTAGATTTCCACTCAATTGATGACTGACGCTAGACTTTCACTTGGTTTCTAATTATTCTTGGACTTATACTCGACATTGTTCCTTTCGACCTCTATAGCTCGATAAAAGTCTTTATGACTTATGTAACCTGATGACTATGGTCTTTTTTATTTCTTTAGCAATTCAACAACAGTCCTTCCGACCTTCATTTCCCACTGACTTCAATCCTTCATATCTATGTTGCCATACAACAGTCTTTATGACCTCCATCGCCCTCTGACTTTGGTCCTTTCAGCCTCCATCTCTGGACATCAATCTTTTCAACCTGAATCTCTTGCCATCTATGGTCCCTTCAACCACTGTCACCCAAATATGGTCCTTCTAACCTTCGTCACCAGCCACTATGATCTCATCGACCAAACAAACATATCAATTCTGATTCTTCTAATTTCCACTATGTAATGCATCCTGTATAATGTATATTTGTTAAATCAAGTTAATACCTTACCTTGAATGAAGGGTCTCAATTATAATCAATTTAAAATACTAGTGGATTCATCCAAACTGGGCTAGGCCCCATAGTTTGTCCCCCATTCAAGATTTAACATCTAAAAGTCTTGGTGTCTTTTATAAATTCTGCACTCTCTATTGTATCTAATTATGTGTTGGATCTTCATACAAAGCTAAGATGTTAAACTATATAATTCTCTATCACCGCAAATAATCCATGACTCAATAGATATTATATTTTTTAGAAGGATTTGAGAGAGATATTTTCTCGTCTCAACTATAAAGGGGAGAGAAAAACATAAGGAATGAAAATCTCTTAGCTATTTTTAACATAAAAGATTGACATAGAAAAAATCTCTTAATATTCCTCTCAGATATCATGAAAAGGCAGTAGACAGAGCGATCATAAATCCATCAATTTCTTTGACAATTTTATAAAAAGAAGCAAGTTGTAACTACTCAACTCCTAAAGTCATATGCAAAAAAAGTTCTTCCTTCTTAACTATTTCATATGTCCATGCTTGATGAAAATAAAGGCAAGATAGCATTTAAAAAAAAACAAAATAACTACCGGAAGGAAACTTCACTAAATCCTGCTCTCTATCTTTCGATTCTACCAACTAGTCACAAAAAAATAACTATGTTTCGATGATTGGATTTCAGTGAAAGTAAAGTAAATTGATTTTTTAGATAGCCAGAATGATTTTGGACATATTAACAAAAGATTTGATTTGAGAAGTGGAATATGTATTATTCACATACATCCTAAAATGAAAGACTAGCTAAAAATTTGTTCTAAAAGTTTGTTTAAAAATGGAATTTACATTGTATACATCCTGGTGTTAAACTTAGTAACTATTAAGTTATATTATTCAGGTTTGGGGTTCAAGAACAAGATAATTTGATTTCTACTTTGCAAGCAAGAAGTTCACTTCCATGTCCATATATACCTAATTTTTTCATACCACTTGAAAGCTGAAACAAGCAGTAAAAAAATAAAAAAAAAGGATGCTGTCGAGATTAACATGAAGCTAAAAAAAAAATTATGGTAGAATTACATTTCAGAGGCCAAATCTTGATCCTTTTTTTTTTTTTGTGGAACTTGAAGCTATCTAGTGTTTTCTCTATAGGTTTTCTTGATGCTATAAATATTGCTATACAATTACCTAATGATTTAGATTATAGATGGGTTTTTTCAAGGAGGACATATTACATTAAAAACTATCAAATGTGATTGTTAAAATGTACTACCTATTTTTATATTAAGGAAGAATCATTAATGGATAGAAGCCTAGCCTTGGTGGTGGTGGAGAGTCTAAGAAGGAGGACATTTAATTTCTATGAGTGTAGATGGATCTGGGTATGTTAGTAAAGTTCTAATTTATGGGATCTGTGGCAGGAGGCACTATGGTAAATGTTATTACTATATTGTTTAAAGTTTGTGGTTGATCTGGTCACAAGGTTATTCAGTGCCCCCAGAATGCATCTAAAGGTAGATCAGAGGTAGGAGGAATTCAGAGGTAGCTATCAGTAGTAGCTCCATCTAGAGCTTTCAAGAGGGATCAATAGTCTTGAGTAGGAGCATATTCAATGGAAGCACTTCAAGAGTTCAGAAAGATTCTACAATAGTTGGCAGTGCCCCTCTAGTTTAGCTCAGAGTTTATAGTCTGACGTAGTAGGCGGCGAGGGAGGCATCAAATGTAGTGATAGGTATGGCATATATTTTTGGGTGTCCTTATAGTATTATTTTTTATTTTTGTTCCAAACTTTCATTTATGTATGAGCATCTAATGAATGAGTTAAGTTTATCTCTTATCTCATTATACCTTGAATTATATATTATTCTTTTGATGGGGGATTTGCTGGTTACAAATAAGGTCTGCCTATATGAGCTTGAGATTTTTGGTAGGAAACTTGTGTTAGAATATTAATTTTGTTGCTTTTGAAAGAATTCAATATTATCATTGGTATTGATTGGTTGAGTAGTTATCAAATTCAGATTGATAGTAGTAGGAAGAAGGTGGGTTTGTGTGTGGATGGAGAAGTGTTTCATTTTCTAGGTGCTCGGAGTGCCTTATTATCTCTAATTTCTGAATTGCAAGTTAATAAGGCCTATATGAAAGGGGATTCTGTATTTCTAGCCTATGTAAGATATTTGAATAAATATGTCAAAGATTTTGAAGATGTTCTAGTAGTGAAGGAATTCTATGATATTTTTCCTAAAGGGCTATATGGGTTAACTCTAGAGAGGATGGTAGATTTTTATATTAAGGTGGTGCTATGTATGAATCTGACTTTAAAGAATCTTTATAGAATGGCACTGAAAGATTTGCAAGAGTTGAAGGTGTTGTTGCATGTTCTCATAGATAAAGGTTTTATTAGGATGAGTGGATTTCCATAGGGAGGTCTTATGTTATTTATAAAAAAGAACAATGGGTCATTACCCATGCATATAAATTATCGAGTTTAAATAAAGTGACTATTGAAAATAAATATATATGGCCAATGATCAATGATCTATTTAATCAATGACAAGGTGTGTTGTATTTTCCAAGATTGATTTAAGAACCGGATATCATTAGTTAAGAATAAATGTAAGATGTGGCAAAGTTAGCCTTCAGCACTATATATGTATAATATGAATTTATGGTGATGTCATTAGGTGTGACTAATACACTATCAATATTTATAAATTAGATGTAGTGAGTATTCTGGGAGTATTTGGATCAGTTTATTATTGTGTTTATTAGTAACTTATTGGTGTATTTAATATCTAAGGAATATTATGCAGCCCATTTAAGATTAACATGGGAGACTCTGAGGCAACATAATTTAAATACTAGATTTTGGGAGTGTGAATTTTGGTTACTTCATTAGCTTTTTTGGGGTATGTGGTAAATAAAGAAGATGTTTCTATATACATGAAAAAGGTGCATACTATTGTAGATTGGTCGAGGCCATCATCTGCGGTTGACGCGTGTAATTTTCTAGACATAGATAACTATTATAGTAAGTTTTCCAAAGGCTTTTTATAAAATGTAATCCCTCTTACCAAATTGACTTAGAAGGTTGTGCCATTTGATTTGACACCGTAGTGGTGAAGTAAGTTTCGCAAATATTCAAAGAGTATATGTGTGTAGTGGTTATACCCTAGAATCTAATTTAAATAATAATTCTTTTGTCATTTAAATAATGACTTATTAATAGTAATAAATATTAGGCATAAATGAATCTATTTGATCAAACATCAATATACATCTATATTTATACTCCAAAATATATATAATATACATAGTCATGCAAATATAACACCCCTCTTTTCAACTCCTAAGTCAAATTTCAACTCCTAAGTACAAAAGAATATATAAAGATAAAATAAATAAACAATATTAAAACCTAAGGAATCCTTTAACTAATCAATCTCACACTCCTGATCTTCATCCTGACTTGTATCACTTGAACACCATATAATAAACTAATAATATCAATAGTCACTAAATTCTATAATAAATTCAAAGAAAGGTTAAAAAAAAGTAGTATGAATGTTGTCAGTCAAGTTCATAACAATAACAATCAATATGATTATGAAATCTATACAAAAATAGTAAAATAAAGCAAGAGAATTAAATTCATAAGACAATGGAATAGTAGGGTAGCGAGGCGAGTAAAATAGTGCAAATATAGAAATAGCGAATTTGGTAAACTACTACGGATGTCAAAACAATTAGACTAAATAATTATTATACATCATGATATTGTTATCTAATCAATAAAGGAATCATATAAATCTAATAAAGTGGCAAAATTACTCTAGAGAACTAGGAAAACCTATAATAATATAATAGGAGTTATTTTATTTAATTGGAGAACAATATAATGTTCAATTGTTCAGTATCAGTATCAAATTAGTATCTTTTGTCACATGCTCAATAATAGGAATCACATGCTTAATGACAGTGAGATAAGTAAATAGTGAATCATAGTAGTATAATAGTGAATACGTAGTAGTAAAGTAACAATATCTATTATCATCAGTAATAGTGTCATATCCATAAAAATCAGATGGCAGTACTAGTAAAATAGTATAATAATAAATATATAATAATAATAATAAGTAAAACAACACAGTGGTAGTAGTGCAATAATAGTGAATCAGTGTAATAATATGCATTCTAATAATTACATAAATAGTAAAATTTTATTTGTGTTTTTTTCAATGGTTAGTAGTTAGTTGTTAGTAAGTCAACAACCATTGACTAAAAAATGGAGTTGTCACTATCTTTGCTCATCGGTATAGTATTAATCATTATAACTCTCAATTTAGTTAATTATGTAAATTAGTAGAGATAACACAAGACCACAACATTTAAACAAAGTCTGGTCGACCCACCATCTTGTATAAGTCAGTTAGTCTCCAACAAATGTTAGTAAATCACCATCCTTAGCATGTTTTCACAAATTAATATTATTATAATATTATAAAAGTAACAACGATCAATTATTACCCAATTACAAAGTTCTATTCATTCATAATGCTTATAATAATACCATGCTTATAATAAAATATCATGATATTCATTTTGTGTAAATCATACAAAATAAAATAACTTTAATCTGCCTAGTAAAATTATGAAATCAACTAGTCAAAATATCCAGAATAATTAACACAAGAACATATGTAAAGATACATAATAGAAGTTTAATAAATTTGGATAAATATAAAAATCAATTTGGAAGAAATCTAATGTCCTAACAATTAAACTGAAGCCAAAAAAAAAAAAAGAATAAAAACCACCTACCACGACCTAAAAATTCTTTACAAAAGTGGAGAAATGAATTAACAACCAAAATTTGGATTTTGTCTTCCTTTATCCGCCTTCCCTTACCTTCTCTTTTCTCCTTCCATTGGCAAGCCACGTCACGAGGATTAAGTGAGGTAAGTGTGTGGAGAATATATATATATATATTAGCATGTAGCACCCTAGCACAACTACCTAGTGCCGCAGTGTTGCTATTGATATCAAAATTATGGTGGAATAGGGATTTTAACGTCACAAAGATAAGTTCTGATGCCACTGTGCTCATAGGCCCAATGTCATAGCATTCCCATACTTAACACACCAGCTTTCCTTTTAAAAAAAAAAAAAGATTTTCTTTCTTTAAGGCATTTATAGTTCGTCCCTGTATTGAATATTTTGTCAAGTGCTGAATAATTTTAAGTTAATATTCAGGATTCTATTAACTATTTGCTAAGTAATTTTTATTTATGTTGAAATTTATTTTCATCTCACTAAAAAAGAATTTGTTTTCTAATAAGTCAATTCACTTATATATTGACAAGCATAATGCAATTTTGAAAGCAATTTAAGCATATTGGACGAGTTGGATATAATTTGTTGAAATGCACAAACATTTTAGAGGTTTAAAGCCACTTTGGAATCTACAATGTTGAAAATCTGGACCCAAGTACTATGATTTTGATGATAACAAATATTATTATTCTCTTACTATTATTTATTGCATATTTATTTTGTTGTCAAGCTCACTAATATTTCAGGTCCACCGTTCACTTGCAACTTCAATCAGCTCAAAATTTATTAGACTAGGTTGAGTCTATTTGTAATTTCAACTTCAATGTACCTTTACCTTTCTTGAGTCAAGTCATGGATATGGTGGATACTAAGCTTAGTAACCTTGCACACACACTCATGAGAGTGAGTAGGTGAGTTTGAAAAAGTTTTATGTTTTGAACTAATTTTATAGAATGATTTATATTTTACTAGATTTTTTTTGTGGGGGAAACCCGTAAGGTGCTCATGCGTTAATTAAATAAAAAAGGTTACGAGGTCCTTAAAAGGGACCTTCAGCTTGCTACTGCTCAATAAAGCTATAAAAGAATGTCAAAGAAAAACCTAAAAGCTATAAAAGGATTTTAAGGATGAATCAAAAAATAAAGAGCATTATTTAAAATATGATATTAATATCTTGGAAGATGTAAACACATTTCTTAAGTTGAAAGTGATAGGTCTCGAGGAAAATAGAAATCCCCTAATTCTTGAAAATTTTATAAATCCTATTTTGAGGTTGAAAATTTTAAAACTCAGGAAGAGATAGCCTTACTATAAAAATTTGAGGAAACCCATTTCCTGAAGTAAATTATTATTTTTGTGGCATGATTGGGCATATTGCACACACTTATACTTTGGATAAGAAAACTCATTTAGTGTGGAAACCTAAGATGCATAAACCTAGACATATCATACATGCATATAATTTTATTTTTCCAAAAAGAGAACCCAAACTTGTTTGAGTTTCCAAGTCTAACATTTTTATTTTGCAATAATGCTCTTATATAAGGCCTCATGAGAGCATTTGGTACCTGAACAACGATTTCTCAAAGCATATGACTGGAGATACTAAGAAATTTTTATCACTAGAAGACAGAAGTGGAGGCAAGGTTACACTTGAAGATAACACCATTAGGAAAGTGGTTGGATCAGTTATGATTGGAAACTTGCAAAATTTTTTCATAGAAATATACTACTTGTAGAAGGCTTAAAGCATAATTTGTTAAGTATTAGTCAGCTCTGTGATAAAGGATATAATATAAAATTTTTTCCCATTAGCTGCATATTAAGCATGAATGGTAATGATATTTTGTATGAAAAAATGATAAATAATATTTATATGCTAGATTTAAATTGTATTTCAGTTCCTAATGCTTTTTGTTTGAAAATTATTTATGATGATTCATGGTTATAGCATAAGAGACTTTGTCACTCTAGCATAAAAAAATTTAGGAAAATTATCCAAAAGGATTTGGTTAGAGGTATACCAAAACTAGACTTTACTATGGATCACCTTTGCGATGCATGTCAATTAGGACAATAGGCGAAGTCTTCTTTTTCAGTCCAATAAAATCTTAGAACTAGTAAACCTTTGAAAATTATTCATATGGATCTTTTTGGATCGGTTATCACTATTAATCTAGCAGAGAAGGTATTTAGATTTATGATTGTGGATTATTTCTCAAGATTCATATGGGTTAAATTTTTATTTCATAAAAGTGACTTATTTGAGAAATTTAAAGATTTTTTGACTTTGAATCAGAGGAAATTAAGGTGTGAGATTTTAACAATACAAAATGATCATGGCGATGAATTTGAAAATGAAAAATTTCAAGATTTTTATAATGAAAAAGGGATTGATCATAATTTTTTTGCACCTAGAATTCCTCAGCTTAATGGGATAGTTGAAAGAAAGAACAAAGTATTACGTGAAGTCACTAGAGCCATGTTGGTTGAATATTCACTTCTTAAATATTTTTGGGCTGACGCGATTAGCACTGCATGTTATGTTCTAAATAGGGTGAACATTAGATCAAAAATTAAATAAAATACCCTATGAGCTTCTTAAGGGAAGAATACCTAATTTGTCTCATTTGATGTTTTTGGATGTAAGGTGTTCGTACATCATAATGGAAAATCTTCTTTAGGAAAGTTTGATCCAAAATCAGATTAAAGAATTTTTTTTGGATACTCTAATGTTGGAAAATCTTATAGAGTATTTAATAAAAGAACTTTGGCAGTTGAGGAGACCATACATGTTGTATTTGATGAATCTGAAATTTTCGGATAGCCAATTTTGGAAGAAGATGATTTGGAAAATAACTCCCAAAGGATTGAGAAGGTTAATTTGGAAGAAAATTTTGAGATAGAAAACTTTTTTCTTAGTGGTTTGAGATTTTTTAAAACCATCATAAGGAATTGATTTTAGGTGAACCTAGTGAGGGTGTTAGGACTAGGCATGGACCAAGAAAAGAAGTCAATTATTCTACCTTTATTTCAATGATAGAATCTATAAATATAAATCAAGCCCTTTTGAATGAATTTTAGATTTTAACAATGCAAGAAGAATTAAATTAATTTGTGTGAAATAATATTTGAGAATTAATTACAAGGCCAAAAGAGCAAAGTATAGTTGGAACTAAGTGGGTGTTTAAAAATAAAATGAATGACTTAGAAGTTGTAATTATAATAAGGCTTGATTGGTGGCTAAGGGGTATAATCAGATTGAAGTGATTTACTTTGAGGAGACTTTTGTCCCTATAGTGAGACTTGAAGCAATTAGGGTTTTGTTTGTCTTTGTCAATTTTAGAGGATTCAAATTATTTTAAATGGATGTTAAATATGCTTTTTTGAATGGGGTGATTCAAGAGGATGTTTATATTGAACAACCTCCAAGTTTTGAAAATTCAAAAAACCTAAATCATGTTTTTAAATTAAAAAAGACATTGTATGGATTGAAACAGGCACCTAGTGCTTGGTATGAGAGGTTGAGCAATTTCCTACTTGAGAGATCTTTTGGAAAAGGAAATGTGGACACCACTCTCTTTTTGAAAAAATTAAGAGACGATATACTCATTATACAAATTTATGTTGATGATATCATCTTTGGATCTACAAATAAAAATCATTGTGATGATTTTTCTAAAATAATTATTAGTGAATTTGAGATGAGTCTAATGAGAGGTCTTAGTTACTTTTTAGGTTTTAACTTTCAGTAAATTAAGGAAGCAATATTTTTTAGTCAGTTAAAGTATGTTAAAGACATCCTCAAGAAGTATGAAACTGATAATGTTAAACCTGTTAGTACACCCATGAGTTCCTTATTTCAGGTTGATAAGGACCCAAAGGGAAAATTTATTGATCAAAGAAATTTAGTGAAATTATTGGATCTTTTCTTTACTTGACTACTAATAGACTCGATATTATATTTAGTATTTATTTGTATGTTGGATTTCAATCATATCCAAAAGAATGACATTTGACAGCAGTACAAAGGATTTTGAGATATCTCTTGGGACTTAGAACTTAGGGATTTGGTATCCTAAGTTTAACTCTTCATTTAAAATAATTGGATATTCAGATTTGGATTTTTTAGGTTGTAGGGTTGATAGAAAGAGTATATCTAGAACTTGTCAATTTATAAGAAATTCTTTAGTTTCTTGGTGCAGCAGAAAATAGAATTCCATTGCTCTATCTACTAAAAAAGTTGAATATATTATCTTAGGAAGTTGTATGGTATAAGTTTTTTGGTTGAAACAATAGTTGATTGATTTAGGATTTTCAATAGGCACAATTCCAATTTATTATGACAATACTAGTGCCATTTGGATGTCAAAAAATCTTATTCAATATTATATAACCAAATATATAGACATAAGGCATCATTTCATTAGGGATTATGTATCCAAATGAGAAATTAAATTGAACCATATTTCTACTGAAAATTAACTTGCAGATATTTTTATAAAACCACTAGCCTTCAATACTTTTAGCACATTAAGAACAAGGCTTGGTGTGATCAATCTCAATGCTTAATTAAAATTTTCTACAAACTTGATATGTGTCTTTATGTGTTTTCTATTTTATTTTCAATGTGTTTATTTGTGTAAGTGTTTTTCTATTTTTATTTTATGTTTTGTGTGTTTTTGAAATGTTTTCAAATATTGGATTTCCTATTTCTAAATGATCGTGTAAATTTTTCTAAGTGTTCTATTCATACTATACAAAATTATTTTCGTACTGTAAGAATTTTATAGCACTTAAATCATTATATTGGACTAATCGCATAAAGTTTTAATTTTCCAATACATATCATATTGTACGATATTTATATCATCCTGGATGATTTGTATTACTTCGTCTATACTCTTGTAGATGGTTATTCACGTAGAATTAGTCCTTATAACCAATTGTACATATGAACTTTTAGTTCGTACATATGAACCATGTGTCATTTGATGTGGGGGATGAACCAAATAGTCTTAAAAATGATCTTAAATAACTGATCATCCTGGATGAACACCTATTCATCTGTACATTCGTCTTGTTAAAAAGCCTGTATGAAAGGATGCTTTGTAACTTGCATGATTATAAAAAGTCATTTCATTTCGAACGTATTCGTTTATACATACAAAATTTATTTTGTCATGTATGAACGATTAATCGTATTGTAAGAACCCTTATTCATACATATGAAAGATCATTTTTCTTTAAATAGGAGAGTTTTAGATTTTATTTTCATACACTTCAATAAGCCTCTTTAAATCCTTTTCTCATAGTAATGGCCAGTTCTAGCAAGCAGGGTACAATCACTAATGGATCGTTTTCCAGGATTGGAGACAATAACTTTCTATCTAGAGCAAATGATGATTCTTTCCTTAGGTTTGTATCTACTAAAATTACTCTTTATAGACTCTTACTTCAAGAGGATATCCACTTTCAAGTAATGCCACTTTTTGCCTCAATCCAATTTGCCTTCATTTTGACTTTAATCCATGCCTATAACAAAGAAACCTTTCATTACTTCTTGGCAAACATGACTTTTAGTGACGATGAGAGTAGGATAAGATCATATGCCCTAAAGAAAAGGGTAGAAATCATAAAGAAATATTTGGAAACCTTTTTGAACTTAAGAACTCAAGGAATTAGAGCACACACATTGACTTCTACATCTGATTTTGACTGGTAAAAAAATAAACAAAGTTCTTAGATGGATTGAACAAGTAAGCCATTTTCCTAGGGTCTATACCTTAAACTAAAATGCTAGGGTCATTCAACATGTCATTAGAACTTCTATTATTTCTAAAGTTGGTGACTATGTTAACATTACTCATCTTCTGTCCATTGTTACCTATCTTATCATGACTGGACAACCATTAGATGAAGCCCAACTTATTCTAAAAAAAGAAGAACATTGCTTTAGGACACCTAATAACCTCTTTCATAGAAAAGAATTACAATCTTGTTCATCGTGAGCCCTTACTTGAATTGCCAATCTACTTCACCGATGCTTCATTTTGAGCACTTTTTGGGAAAGGTGATGATTCAAATGAGGATACTGAGGGAGAAGGGGGAACACCAGCACCTGCACTTGCACCTGCTCATGGACATGACTTTCAAGAGATGGTCTAGTGCTTTGACCATTTGGAGAGTCACTTTAATCAACATTTTGATCAAATTCAGACTCATCTAAATCAGCAGGATACATAGTACCAGCAGGATATGGGTTGGATCCGAGGTCAGTTCAGCTTAGTGAACACCAATGTGGCTATGATGAATAGTTATTTCTCTGTGTTCAACCAACTTCCTCCTCCAGACCAGGGCCCTTTAGATTACTATATACGCTTCTTGTGTGTTGTCTTTGCCATTCCTTTTAGATGTGATGATTTTAATGATAATTTATGTAGTCTCTATACATGTGTTTATTTAGTGATTTATGTACTTGTTCTTTGTTCAAGATTTATTTTGATAGTATGTTGCTTTTTCTTTTATGTCTTGATATCAAAAGTGCTTTAATATATCTCATCTTTAAATTGATATCAATAAAATATGTCTTATTCTGATTAGTTGTTCTTATTCATTGTGTGAAATGTAAGTTTATTTATATGTTAATCCTGTCTTAATTGATCTAAAAAGTGTTATAAAATAAAATGCAATATAAAAATTAATTTCATTATGAAATCTTTATTTTTTCAAAAATTTAAGTTAATTTATAACTCGATCAAGTTAAAGCTATCAATCTCATATTCTTTTTAGGCATAAATAATTTAAATATTATTATTGCAATTTTGATGTCTTATTTTTTTTTTATTTCTCTTTTCAATATAATTATATTTGTACTTAGAGAAGTTTGAACTTTTATATTATTGATTTTGGAAAAATCAATTAAAAAATAGAGAAATATACAAGCAAGGTTGTGAAAACCGGACCGGACAAAGAACCGGAAGAAGGAGAGGTTCAAGGTCGACCGGTTCGACCGGTCGAACCGGATGATGTAATAAATACTAATATTATTAAAAATTTATAACATCAATAGAACAATTACGTGAATTTAACATCAAATAATATAAATTCTAAGAATTTAAATTTATATAATTTAATAGATTATCTCTCAATATAATTAAATTAAATTAAAATGATAAATATATAAATATATATATTTAAAAAAATTTAGTTTATTATATTATATTTATGAATATCTAATAATTTGACTATAATAATTTTATATTTCATTATAATTATAATAAAGAGATTCTTATAATATACATTATAACAAATTAAAATTTCTAATATAATATTAAATTTAAAAATGTGTAATAAGAATATATTTAATATAATATATAAATTTGTATATTAATTTATAAATATACATCATAACAAATTTATAATAACAAATTTAAAAATTTTGCACATAAATAGCCCAAATTCGTGGCCTAACCAACCCAAATTTGTGGCCCAACAAACTCAATTTAATGGGCCAATAAAGCTCAAGCTCACATTTAAGTTCACATAGCATTCATGTACTCTTTTTTAGTCCCACATTATGAAGGAGTAAGAGATAGTTGGCTTTTGGCTCTATAATAGTTCACTCTTTTCTAACAAAACTTGTTTCATGAGATATCAACCATATATTTATGGTATCAAAAATCTCATTATTTAATAAAAAAATTATTTTAAAAAATGTAATGAAGTAAAATATATTATTTATATTTTATTTAATTAAATTTTTTTTTTAAACCGGCCGGTTCTTTTGAACCCGGACCGGTTCGCCGGTTCAGGCCGATTCTCTGTGAAGCCAGTTTTTGAACTGGACCGAATCGGACAACTGGCCGGTTCACGGTTGAACCGGTCCGGTTTTTAAAACCTGGTATACAAGTGTACAAAAATTAAAAGAATGCATAATGGTTCGCAAATTGAAATGAGGCACAAAATTAGCCCAAATACAAAAAGATGTGCAATGTCATCAATTGAATATATTCTTTCCTCTATCATTTAATCTTCAAATTCAAATCAATCTAATATTCAATTATATTTTGTAATGGAATTGAATTTAATTAATCTTCATTTCATCATTTTTGCAATAATTCTCATTATCTAATTGTCTAGAATGTTTCATGATATTGATCTATTTTTTGTCTATATTATATTTTAATTTAAATATTTTGAATATTTATTTTATCTAATAGAAAGTAATCTTGTTATTACAATTATAATTCAATCTCTTTCAAGATCAATTATTAAAATTTTCTCGTATAACTTTTTTCATTTAAATTTTTATGTTATTCTTTCTTTTTGTTGTTATCAAAAGGGGGAGAAATATTATTTGTATTGATATTATTTGCGTTTAATTTTTTTTTTTTTTGTGTTTGGTTTTTGCATTTGTTAGTTTGGTTTATTAGTGTTGTTTTATTTTTTCTATTTGAGTGTTTTGTTTGTGTTTATGCATTTATGAAAAATTAAAAAAATTGATTTGTTCTTAAAAGAAATTTTCTTATATTCACATATTATTTAGGGGGAGTTAAGGAGAAATGTATGGTTTTCAATTTTATTCAAACAATAATTATTTTGCTATCATAAAAAAGGGAGAGATTGTTGAGATAGTTACTACTTAGTTCTTGCCTGTTTAATATTCTTGCAACTTGTATGTTTTTTATTATTCTAAACATTATTGCTTTAATTATTATTTCTCCTAACATATTTTGAAAAAATTATTCAGCTCTTGTGTGTACTAACATTTCAGGAAAATCATACTCTAAATTATTCAAGAGTTCAAATCAAGATTAGTTTATAGTTTATTATAATTGAAGTCTATATTTTCCATTTTATTGAGTCTGAGAGAGTGTAATTGTAATTGAGTAACTGAGCACGCACACACCAAGAGAGAGTTTAAAATTCACTTTTTTAAAACTGATCATACTATACGATATCCGTTCATACCGGATGATATAATCAATTATTTTTTTCAACAAGTAGTCAAATAAGCAGAAATGAAAAAATTTTTAAGCAGGGATAGTGTTGTATGAACCCAATTCGTATATACCTTCTAGAGTATAAAATTATAAGGTTCCATTTTGTCCAGTCATTTTGTTCAAACGAATTTAAAATCTTTTATAATTGTTCATACCGGATGATGATGTCATCATATATATGTTGTATAAAGTACGAAATTGTGGGTTCCTTCTTACCGAGAAACTCAAAAAATTTCCAAATTGTTCATCCCAGATGTACTTGGTTTGTATCGGATGATGATCATGTATGGAATGATTTCATACTGATTCACAACATGTTTGTATGCAACAGTATTTGAACTGTTCTTATGTATAAAATCTGATCGTATTGTATGATTGTGTATGCTCAAAATTGAGAATTTCAGTTTTCTATATGATTTTTTTTTTCTTTTGTATAAAAGGTCCACTAAAATTTTACTTGAAAAAGTCTTGTATTTAAGGGTTTTCAAGGGCAATTGAAAGAGAGAGTGTGAGAGAGTGTTTGAGAGAGATTTCTTATAAGTGGAGTGTGAAGGATTCATAAGATTACTCAAAGGAAAGGATCTCTTTGTAATTTTGGTTATCACTCTTCCTCTTATCTTTCTAGATTACTCATGAGAAGATATTTGGAAAGATCCAGTTCTCTGCTGACACTTGGAGAGTGTGAACAGATGAAGGTTCTCTACCTACACTTGGAGATTGTAAAAGGATGAAGGTTCTCTGCCTACACTTGGAGAGTGTGAAAGGATGAAGGTTCTCTGCCTATACTTGGAGGTGTGAAAGTACAATGATTCTCTGCCACATTGGGGATTGGTGGAAGAGAAGTTTTTGTAAAGGCTTCTCCGTCTTGCTGTGGGGGAAAAAGTTGAGTCACTTTGATAATAGTGCAATACCTGAAGAGGGAGTCTTCAGAGAGTGGATGTAGGTCGTGTTTGACCGAACCACTATAAATTTTTGTATTTTTTATTTTTTACATTTTATTTATTGCAAGTTATTTTCTTTGGTTAAAAAGTTTTATTTTGAAACTTTAATTAACTTTCTTCGTGAATCAACAGCTTTCAAATTTTAAAATCCAAGAGAATTTTTACATTATCAATTCACCTCTCTCTTGGTTAGCCTGGGGACATTAGTTTAGGTTTAACAACTTAATATAGATTTAACAACAATTAACAATAGAAGACATAAATGACAAATATGATAAATAAAATAGATTGGTCGATGATATATGAGATTAATTGATTGTAATGAGTGATATGCAACTCGATTGATAGGGTGCTGATATGAATAATATGATATATGACGAGGAGATGACTGACATGTATATAATAAGACTGTACATGAATTACATGATGTATAAGATATTCTTCCCATTAACTATTATGGTGATGTGGTTACTGTTATCTTTGATGTAATAACATCAATTTTTTATACTAATTACTTGATGTAATAACTTAGCATTTTCTACATTCCAATTTATATTCCTATTAAGATGCACAATGCAACTTACTAAAAATACATCATAAAGTTAAAAAGGTGACATCATACCACCATAATAGCAAACAAAAAATTATAACAGGAAAAAGAAAATGATAAGTGGAGAGCAAACACAACATAAATTGTATAAAAGGTATGTTATCTCTTTAGGAGACTAATGATCTACATCAGACTTCTCCCGATTTCAAAGAACTTGAGTCCAATGAGAGTTACTGCTTAGGCGTCCTCATGAAGATAGTAAAGTTAGAGATCATCCATATTTAAAGTGGCGAGGTATTATATTCAATGGGAAAATCAACAACATAAGCATTGTTATTGATTCATTTCACAATGGAAATATGACCAATCTTTTGTCAGCTTAGCTTTGACTATATTCCAAGAGCAAAATGATCATGCCTTAAACTGACCATGACCAAATCACCTTGGCTAAAACTTTTCTTATGGCAATGAATTTCAAGAGAAAACTTGTACTTCTCATTTGCAATAACAATCTTATTGCGTACGTCAGTGAGCACGTTTGAGAACTGATCAAGTATATCAGTAGTAGTTTTACTTCTACTTCTAGGGATGTTTGCATTTAGGTGTAAACTACGTTAAAAAGGCTTTAACCTATTGATCGATTGGTCATGGAATTATATGCAATTTCAGGTTGATTTAAGAATCATTCCATAAGTTTTGGATTTTCCTAAATATGATGATGAAGCATATTATCTAGAATCTTATTTACTTCTTCTATTTGTCAATCGAATTGTGAGTGATTGGTTTAACTTAAAATGATATTAGTTTGCAAATGCTTTTACAACTCACACCAAAAATGGCTTGTAAATTTGAAATTACGGTCCAAACTAAGACTACTCAAAAGGTCGTGGAGGAGAACAATTTCTTGAAAGAAATTATAAGCAATATTGAGAGCTTCAAAAGTTTTGTGACAGGAAATAAATTGAGCCATTTTTTAGAACTAGTCCATAACTGCCATGATAGAGTCATTTCCACATTTTGTGTGGGGCAAAACCTAGTATAAAATCCAAATATAAGTCTTCTCAAATTATATCTAGCATGAATAACTACATAAAGCCCTTATTTGTGTACTTTCCATTTTTGTTTTACATGACTTAGTTTTTCTCTGAAGAACTCAATTATTTTATTTTCTTAGAATAATACCTCACCAAGGTCGATAATAAATACATCAATTTCAACATTATAGGGCTTGTCAAAATCAGGGAGGGAAAACACTAGTTTAGTGAACAACATATGTTTAATTACATCAAAACTGTGTTGTTGCATTTTAGTCCATTAAAATGATTTAGTTTCAAATACGTAATAATTGGAGTGAAACCCCTTAAGTAAAAAGAAGCTAAAGTCTTAAACATCAAAGTACCTTTTGGTGTAATGGTTGAAATCTCATCAAGAAAACTTTGCAGCTAAGCATGCACATCCTAGAAAAATCTTAGAATTGGTGACATCTAGGAAGTTAGAACAACATGATAAAACAGTGAGGCCTTCAGGCAAAAGATGACAATATCTCAATTGTTAAAAGTTTAGACTGTTACAAATGGTATCAAAGTAATACACCAAAAGATAAGAAGAGTTTAGGATATTATAAATGATATGACAGATACAGAATAAATGTGGTATTAACATTTAAGCAAGGAATTCTAGCTATAAATAATATAATTAATGCAGGTCGCCTATTAAAATGTTAATACACTGTAAAGGAGGGTGGGTTGACAAGCTTTTCTCAAAATAAAAGATTTATGATGTAATCCTGGATATTAGTCTATAACATATTAACCGATTATGCCGATTGGTAGAGAGTGGTGACTTTTCATTGATTTATTAAAAGAAACATTTTAATAAATAATTAATAAATATAATTAAAAGATATGATTGAATGATGATAGATGGATATATATGAAAAGTGTATGATGGATGAATGGATGAAAACATCACATAAAAGTTGGATGTCCATCCTTAGTAAACACAACATTAATATGCATACATGATAACATATATAATTGGATACATGATATAATTGATATAGAAATGATATATGATATAGAAATGACATAAATGAAAAATATGATAAATAAAATAGATTGACTGATGATATACAAGATTAATTGATTGACCTGATTTATATGTAGCTAGATTGATAAGGTGCTAATATGAATAATATGATATATAAGGAGGAGATGACAGACTTGTATATAATAAGATTGTATATGAATTACATAATATGCAAGATATTCTTCCAATTAACTATTATATTGATGTGATTACTATTATATTTGATGTAATAACTTTAGTTTTATATATTAATTAACTGATGGGTTGTGTGCTCATTATATAGTTTTTACATATTTTAGGCAAGGGTTAGGATTTTATAGATTGAGGTTGTTCAGGATTATAGTTTGGAGTTTCTTTCTGCATCTTTTGGTTTTTCTTTTATTATCATGATCTATTTACAGTGATATACTATTATTAGTTGTGTATCATGGCTATTATATATGTCATTTTGGACTCTAAGTTAAGGAGTAATTATTGACTAAGTAAATATAATTATATTTTGTACTATATTTATATTTCTTGAATGCAATTAGTTAGCTCAAGTTAATGATAGAGAGATGTGCAATTCTTTTAATTTAGATTCTGGGGAGATACACTGCACATGGGGTTTAAACTTTATTGGATCAATTACATTTCTAGTAACTCATCTACTAATTGTTGTAGGAATGAGTGCACTTTCAAACTCATTTATAATGAGGGTGGTAGTACAACACTTGTGATCAAATCAATCTAATGTTGAAAAGCTCTCAAAGGAGGAAGAATTGATAGAAACACCTTGAGCCATACATAAAAAATTGTTGAAGCAAACCAATAATATCTACTAGTATTGACATATTGTTTAAAGGGGTATCATCCTCTTTGAAAATTAGAGCTAATTAATGAAGACTCATTCTATGAATTCAACAATAAATTTGTAAAGACTATATGCATAATAGACTTAGATTTTCCCATGTTTATGTTATTCCCGGGTGTATTTTGTAACAACCACACCTTTTACAATTCCATTCAAAAGAGTAAGTGTTAGATTGACAATCATGAATGGCCCCAACATCAAATTGCCAAGGCCTTCCCAAAAAATGTGGCAAACATTCATGTATAGTACATCACACAAAACTTCTTATTATATCACAATAGAAAATGTAACCCTATACATTTAGGACACCAAAAAGTCCATTACTTTTTTGACCAAGCTAATTTTATATTAATATGGGTTTTTTTAATAGTTTTAAGTTGTACTATGTGAACCACATAATGAGAAATGATGTTTGTTATACAACCACTATCAATAAGAAAATCACAAGGATTTCCATTGATTGTGCATTTGTTCTGAAAAATCACATTATGTTGGGAATTGTTTGCTTATTTAGAGGCTAGTAGTAGTTTACCTAAGATATAGATAAGGAGTTCTCATTCATCGCCTGCAATCTCAAGTTGTTCAAAAAATTTCTCAGGTTTAGCCTCAAGCTACTCCTCTTCTCCATCAACCTATATGAATTGAATTTATTGTCTATATGATCATTCATTAGATTCATGTCCTTGTTAAAAACATCAAAAACATTTAATGGTAATGTTAACATATAAATTGTAATGTTATTTTCAGTGTCTATTGGAATTTTAGAGCAGTACTAACAATAACTGGGCACTTTTCTCTTAACCATGTTGTGATGGGATATATCATATTTCAGCTACCATAAACTCGCCATTTGCTTCACTGTATATTCTTGACTCTATCATAGTCTCTCTCGCAACTCAACATCATTGGCTCGGCCACCCTCATTTTGTTGTTATGTTAAATCTAGTAAAACATAATTGTAATGTATGATTCTCTTCTATGGTTCCTTATTTTATTTTCTGAAATATAACAAAGTGTTATAAGTTACATTGTAACCATTCAAGCTATTGTTGTAATCAATCATTTGAGTTGATAAATTCTAATGTATGGAAACCTTCCCCAGTGTACTATATATCTATGGAAAAAAATATTATGTTTTGTTTATTAATGATTTATTTCATTATTTATGGATTGTTTTGAAGAAAAAATAAATAAAATGCAATTAATTTCACACCATTAAAGTACGTTTATCCTCCTATTCTATTAAAACATTTTGGTTAGATGGAGGTGGGGAGTATTATAGTATCTAATCCAAAACTCTACTTAATAAATAGTATAATACATTAGTATAGTTGTCCCAATAATCCTAAATAAAATGGTATTTTTGAAAGGAAGTACCATCACCTAAATAAAATTATTTGTACACTTCTCTTGTAAGTAAGCTTGCCTCTCTCATTTTAGGTTGATGTTTTATTAATGACAACTTATCTTATAACCCACCTCCCATCATCAATCTTAATCATTTATCTCCATATTACAAGTATATAAAACTCAACTACTCTACTCTTATCTACAACATTTGAATGTCTATATTATTTTGTACTTTATCCACCTTATGCTCATAAAATTGCTCCTAAATATGCCCATTATGTTTTTAATTGAGTATAGTTTGGCTCAGAATAGATATTGGTGCTATAATCTTAAATTTCAAAAAAAAATTCTCTTATCACATTGTGTTTAATGAGAATACATTTCTTTATTCTACACCTTCAGTAACACCATTCTGAACTATTCTAGCTAGCTATTATCCTCCTCTTATTCTCGTACCCCTCATGATATTGTTTTATCAACTTTTCAAATTCATATTTCAGTTATTGTTGATCATTTACCTTCCACCACTCACTCCACTATGCCTGAACATTTACTCAATTCTTCACCCTAAAATTCCTCTCAACTTGATGGTCCTCAGTTCACAACATCTTAAAAATTTTCTAACCTAGTGTTTGTTAAATTGTTAAGATTTGATGAGCAGAAACCTCTTATGGTGACAAGATTTAAATTAGGTTATATAAAACCAAAAACAATATTCTATTTGCAGCACTATCAACCCTCCCTTTTGGATCTATCATATTTTTCTCAAGCTATAAAAGATTCTCATTAATAGTATGTAAGGTCTGATGAATTTTAGGCTTTCCATTCAAATAACACATGGAATTTAATCTCTCCACCACCAAAACATAATATTTTTGGTTGTAAATGGATTTACAAAACCGAGCTTAATGTTGATGATTTTATTGCAAAAGAAAAAGTTTGATTAGTTTCTCAAATGCAGTATATTGCAAAAGAAAAAGTGTGATTAGTTGCTCAAATGCAATATAGGAATATGTTTTAGGCTACATAGAAATACTTAGTCTGGAGGCTAAGGTGCCCACCATTCATATCTTTCATATTATCACAACTCATCATAATTGGTCCATTATATAATTTGATATTTCTAATGCTAATTTAAATAGTTAGATGATAATGATGGTATATAAATAACAATCACAAGGCTTCCACGATATACAACTTTCAAATTATGTTTATACTCTTTGTAAATCCATTTAATGCCTCAAATAAGCAATGTATCAGCGATTGTTAACATTATCTACATGTCTTTGAGAACTCAAATTTTACATTAATTTTTTTTTTTTAAATTAAAACCCCATGGACGGGCCCTACGTGTTAAAATAGATAAAAAGTATATGTCCTTCAAGACTCCAAAGCTTGCTAAAATATAACAATTGAAATAAAACATAAGAGCCTCAGAATTCATCTAAATACAAAACCAAGAGAAAGCAAAAAGAAGATCAGCCTAATCACAAACAAACAGTAAAAGAGTTAGAGGAAAACACCAAAAGCTCAACAGTTAACCATTTACATCCAGAGCAAAAGTGACATCCAAATTCGTAGTCCATAGATCCACCAACTAGAACCACAACAACACCCTGCATAAATAAATGAAAAATTAATACACCAAAGGGAAAGATGAGACCCCTAATAACCAAATAATAACCAACACAATGCCAACACCCCATGGCTCCAAAGTAGTAGCGACCAAGCTAACCACAAAAACATTTCTATTTTTTGGATTTCCTCTTTCTTCGTTTAACCACCAGAGTGATAGTATTACGCATAACACCACTTACATTCAAATCAAATAAGCCATCCTGTTCAAACACTTCCTTTTCATTAAACTCAAAAAGAAAAGATAAATAGCCTTCAAGCCAATCAATTTGTGCCTCAATAGTTTCCCCCGATCTGACGTCCACATGGGCTTTCAAGGCGTTAGCATAAAGTAAAGCAACTGGAACATCAACAAGCTATTTCATTCACTCCCAATCCCAGTAAAGAGACCTCAGCAGGTGTCATAAGAGAAGCAATAGAGGAATCAAACTCACTAGAATTAATGTTTACCACCCCCATATTAACATCACAAAGTTCATTCCTTGGATTCATCAAATCTAGATATTCAAATGAAAAGAAACTCCCACCAAAAGGGGTGTTCTTTTTTTCCCTTTGGATATTTAAAAATTATCCTAATTTAGTTTTTCAATTGGAGGAGAACTCTCCCCTAATGGATGTTCTATCCTCTTTGGAATCTAAGTAGGATATATATAATTTAAATAAACAATCACAAATTGCATAGAATTTAAATAAATAATAACATCAATCACTTAATTCTAACCTGTCTGCAATGATATTTTGAAAAAAACCCGACACATAATAGTAGGAAAGTAAAATTCTGGTCTAGCCTAAGGCTAGAGTTGGTTGTTCTGGCAAACCATAAAAAGTGCGTGAGGTAACCTGCATTGTTTGGATATGTCCTATGTAGGGTGGTTCATTACAGTTGTTTGATGTTTTGGTTAGTTGAAAGGCTCAAGGGGAAGTTTAGTTAGAGTTTAAATATTAATGGTTTAAACATACTTTTAATATATATTTTAAATGTTAAATAGATACCACCTTTGTTGCTCACTGGGGCCGTGATGTTTGTTTCACCTTCTTTGGGGCTAAGCTAATAGTCTCGTAGGCCATAGTTATTAGTGGTAATCAGTATAATTCAGTGAATTTAATCAGTTAAAGCTTAATTAAATTTGATTAAATGATTAGTAATAAATTTTGAAGTTGGATTAAAATTTTTGGGATTTTTTAATTAAATATTAAATTTCTAGAATTATTTGAATTATTTAATTGCATTAATTAAATGGGTCAAAATTTGACTTTTTGATTAAGGTTGATTTTTGGAAATTTAATATTTTTCATAAATACTAGACTTTAAGTTGAGTAATTAGACACTAATTTTGCTGGATTTAGATATTTGAACATTTTGTTATAAATTTTTTTAAGTTTTTACTAATTTTACAACTACAATTGACCAGTTTGCTAACTTTTTTACTTTCAATCATTTCATGTGGTTTGATATTTTTAATAAATATTAAACCTTAAATGGATTCTAATTCCTTTGAGTTTACTTAATTTGATTTTTTTTGGAATTTGTGATGATTTTCTAGCCTTGGATTTTTGTTTGAATTTTTGGATTTGATCTGGAATTTTAAATTTGATCAAGATTTTGGATTTAAATGTTTGAATTTGAATTATCCAAATCATTCACAATCATTTAATGGATTACAAGTGATTAGATAGAATTGAAGCTAGGTTGGAAGCTAGATTGAGGTTTGAACTAAACACTACATTAGTTCAGAGTTTGAATTAATTTAAAGTATGGATGGATTTAAATCTAGTTTAATCTCCAGATGATTGACATTTGGATGAAAGACAACCCTCATATCAACAAGTGGAAGTTTGGATAACTCCTAACTGAATTGAAAAGTCAAGTATGGAATTTTGATTCTAAGGGAAGGAAAAACCTAACCCTAGAGAAGTTCAATGAAGGGTAGTGCCATGAAGGGCGTACTATACCATTAGTGGGTCTAATCCTAAAGGAGAAATCATAAAGACTTAAACCTATCCTTAAGGAAGAGAAGGCTGGATTTTGGAGTTTAAAAGTGAAGCTAAGATGGTACCACTAATGGCGTTATCCACCACTAAGATGTTTAATCCTAAGAAAAGAAGGCATGATGATTTACATCTATCCTTGAGGAGAATAAAACTAGGAGATCCTATGGCAAGGAAGCACTGCTTCCCACAGATGATCATATTTTGATTTTAAAACTAGGATGGTGCCACAGAGGGTAAGCTCAATTCAGAAGTGCTTTTTCTTATTCTAGCAGACAGACTCGCGGATACCAGCTTTCAGATCCTCCAGCCGGTGCTCAATCACTAAAATGACTAATCCTAAGGAAAGAAATCGTATAACCTTAATAAAGAAAAAATTAAATGATTATGTGGGAAAGAAGTATTGATTCCCATAGAGGATCGAGTTTGGGATTTGAAATTATGATGGTGCCACTAAGGGCATGCTCCATCACTAATTGATTTGAACTTGAATAGGAGATATATTCCTAGAACAAGGAAAATAGGGCAGTGACACAGAGAGTGTGCTCCATCACTAGTAGATCTAATCATAATGAAAGAAAGCACAATGACTCATATATAAACTTAACGAGAAGAAAATTGGATGATCATATGGGAAGGAAGCATTGCTTCCCTATAGAAGATCAGATTTGAAATTTGAAACTTGGATGGTGCCACTAAGTGTGTGCTCTAACATTAATAGATGATCTTCTAGAGAGGAAACTTACTCTACATAAATGATCAAATCTAGATTTTCAAACTATGATGGTTCCACATAAGGCATGCTCCACCACTAGTAGATCTAATCCTAAATAAAGAAAGTATGATGACTTGCATCTAAACTTAATGTTAGGAAGAAACTAAATTCTTGAATTTGAAAATTAAAATGAAATTGAGTATACTTGATTAAAAACTTGAAAATTTAATTAATCGAAGATTGAGCTATATAAAGTATCATATCTCTTGAGAAAACATCTATTGATTGGAAACATTAGGTTATTTTCTTTATAATTAACTAGTTGATATGAGCCCTCTTTTTAGACTAGTATTACGATGAAGAGTCCTTCCCAGGTTGGTTCAAACTTCCCACCAATTATTTGGTGAGCTAAGATATGCCTCTAAAAACCAGGATATGTTGACCTCATTTCTACATAAGGTCATTAGGACCTACCCAAGTTTTAGTTGGTGACCAAATGATTGAGAGGTTTCTACTTCTCATCCATATAGTGAAAGTTTGTTAGGGATGTTAAGCCCTTAAGAACTAGCCCGAGGCTAACCAAGAGGAGGGGTGAATTTGTATTTTTAAAAAATCTTTCGCAATAAAAAAGCCAAACCAAAATCCACCACAAAGATCAAAGTGCAAAAATAAATAAACATGAAAGCAAATCAAAGAAAGATCACACCGGTTTTATAGTGGTTTGGTCAATCCTTGACCTACGTCCACTCCTCGGAGGCACCCTCCGAGTATTGCACTAACTAAGTGTCTCTCCTTTAGCTCCCATAGCTAGGCGGAGAAGCCTTTACAAAAGACTCCTTTTCACCAACCCCAGTGCGACAGAGAACCGACTCCTTTTTCTTCCTCCTGAAGCGGGCAGAGAACCCAGACCTTTTGTTGAAGTAGACCTCCCAAGAACCTCCTAAGGATGAAGGACGAAGAACGGAGATGACGACTTGGAACTTTTCTTGGAACAACCTTTGTGAACCCTCTCACAAACTCTTCCTCATAAGTTCTTCTCTCTCTCTCTCTCTCCCTTTCTCAAGGCTCTCTCAGGTCAAGACAGCAGCACTCAAGATCTTATTGCATTAGATAATTCGGTTCCTTTAAATAGAATTTCAAGAACCGACATTATCGTCCAGGATGATAGGAATATCGTCCTGGCCGATCAGTACAAAATAAGCTTAATCAGTCGGGACGAATCAGGATGATTAGAAGAAAATTGGTTACAACGTCCAGGCCGATATAATATCATCCTGGACGATTAGTTCAAATTCGAGTACAATCATGCTGAACATCGCCTCGAACAGATTCTAGCTGATGTCAATTGTCCAATCCATCATCCTAGCCGATTCTGTGATTGGCCTAGCCGATGCGATCGTATCAATCAGCCTTAATTTCTTTCCGTAATTGTCAGATTAATTTAGGCACAATTATGTTGTATGGTCTAGGACGATGTGGAGATCGTCCGGGCCGATAATTTAAAATAAAGAATACCTAAATTGACCATGGTGGCTTATTCTTTCTGATTTGAGCCTATCATCCTGGCCGATACAAGTATCGTCCAGGACTATTTGCTTAATGACGACTGCTTAACTAGGATTCCCTATTTAGGGTTTCTATTTTTAGTTGAATTATCCTAGCTGATAGGAACATCGTCCAGGCCGATGTACTCAAAACAAAAAGCTCAGAAAACCCCTCAATTGTGTATGCGCAAGGTTACTTAGCATCAGGAACAACTTTTATAATTGACTCAAGAAGGAAAAAAATACAGACTTGACTCAAACTAAATCTACCCGATCTTGAGCTGGCTTGAGTTGCATTCGATCATGTGATCCTGAAAAATTAGTAGGCAAACTAGTCGTAGAAAAACATGAATATTTTCTATCTTTAAAAGTCTAATCCATAATCTCAGATTCTCAACAATCTCCCCCTTTTTGATGATGACAAACATAAATAGAGAATTCCAAACAGTTATTGCAGTAAACAGTTATGGCAGTTTAAAAAAAATAGTTCACTAAGTTTCATAATTCAAAGTACAAGATACATCATGCTACTCCCCTTTTGACATTACAAAAAGGAGGGAAACATAAATAAAAATATAACAGAAACTAAAACAAAACATAAAAAAAACAAACTATAGAAAACTGAAACTAAAACTAGAAGAGAAACAAACTAGAAAAACACAAAGAAAATTAGAGAAATGAAGGCCCCTGATCGTCAGAAGGAGGAGGTGGTGGTGGTGGCTGCTGGAAGAAGGTGAAAAATGTGGCAAACTGTGCCCCAAACCAGGCCATGTCCTGGTCGAGCTGCTGCTGCTGGTGTGTAACATAAGCATCAAACTAGGCCACATCCTTAGCATGCTGCTGCTGCTGGTGTGCTACAAACATGTCGAAGCAGGTCTCCAATTGATCAAATCTCTCCACCAACTGATCCAGCTGAGAGTGCTGGTGGAGAATAACAGGTTCATGAACAAGAGCGGGAGCGGGAGCCTCCTCCTCCTCTTCCCCCTGAGCTTCCCAATCCCCTAGGTGGAGATGAGTACTGTGAAGGGCATTGAAGGAATTATTTGAGTAGAAAGGTGGTGGATGGTTTGGAGGAGCAAGATATTGAAGGTTATATTTAGATTCTAGAACATATGCAATGATGTGTCCTAGAGCAAGATTGGGCTTTCTTCTATGACCTGGATCTCGAATGATAGTTAAATACTCGACGTAGTGAAAGATCAGGTCTGTGGCATTGAATTCTCTATGGGCCAGAATGTAAAAGGTAGTAAGTGAAAGAAGTGGAGTGATGTGGAGTCGGTCCCCAACTTTTAGAATAACAGAAGTGCGAAGGACATGTTGGATTATCCTAGCATCTTTGAGTAAAGAGCTAGTCTCTCCAACATGAAAGTGTGCGTTGGTGTGGTGAAGAAAGTAATTTGAAGTGGACCAGTCAAAGTCAGGATCAGAGATAAGGGTATAAAGCTTATCCCCAGTGGTGGACAGCTATAATAGTTTAGCACAATCCTGATATGTGATTTTGATAGGACATCGATTCACATAAGAGGTGAGCGTAGTGTAGGAGGAATTAATGCGGAGGTCTGAATAAAATTCAAAAAGAAGTTCAGAACTAAAGGGGTCTGTAAGGGTGAAAATAAAGCAAAGAGAAGTGTGAGCAAAAAGATCTAGTACCAAATAGGAGAGATAGGCTGGATTGATTGTGCGGAAGAGATTAATGCCGCACTCTTTGTAACGATGGTAGGCAGCCTGATCATCTGTCTCCCAAAAATGAGGGTCCAGCATGCCCCTTGAGGAGCTGCCAGACATCTAACGAGCACGCTTTTCGCCAGCCATAAGCAAATAGGAAGCAAACAAGAGAGGATGAGAGCTTTGAATTGAGAAATAATGGATGGAAGGCTCTGAATTTAAAGGATGGGCCGGATCATCTAGGTCGATCGCAGGAACATCTAGGACTATTCGGTGCAATTATTTTGAATAGGCCGATTGGTCAAAAAGGCGGACCGATTGTCCGGGACGATCAAATATCGGGCAAGATGATTAGACACTAACGATTGTCCCCAGGAGTCAGGCCAGACGATCGTTGAAAAAGCATATCGTCCAGGATGATTAGGTGGATCGTCCAGGATGATGCTCATTAATGGATCGTACCGGCCGAAGTTAAAAAAAATTAAATCATGCGACATGTATATCGTCCAAGACAAACAGTGGATCGGCCAGGACGATTGTCCAAAAATGGATCATCCCGGGCAAAATTATAGATTTAAATGTGCGATGCGTATATCGTCTAGGACGAACAGGTGTATCGGTCGAGACGATAACCAATAAATGCATCATCCATGATGATAAAAAATATCGGTCAGGACGATCTAGGTGATTATAGTAGAGGTTGATCATATCGTCCAGGATGATAAGGGATCGTCCAGGACGATTAGAGAAAAAAAAGTTAGAATATTCAGCAGATGGAGTTTTTGAAGCACGGAAAGCCGATAGTCCAGGATGATATAAACATCAGCCAGGACGATGTGACAAAAAATTTCAACTCAAGGAGGGATGGAGATGATCAGAGAAGGCCCAAAAGCAACAAGAAAAAAATAAAAATGATAAAATAAAAGTCAAAAAGTTTTTTTTTTTTAATAAAGGCATGAACATGATATAATATCCCTGAGATTTATTCTAAAGATTTATAAGTTAATGAGTTAATAACTTCAAAAATCCAAAAAATAGTAAAATATCTGATCATGTTAACCCTAAGCTCGGACTTCTTTTAGGCTAAAATCTTCTTTTGAAATCAAAAGGCCTAACTTAGAAAAATATTTGGATAAGAAAAAGAGATCTAATCAAGACTTGGTTTCAGAAAAATGTCTTATAAAATAATATATCAAAGTAGTTTGTTACAATTGCGAGATTCGAAATCAAGTCTTTGAAAATCTCAAGTGATACATGAAATCTTCTAAGTTTTAAGAGTTGGAGGAAAGGAAGATTTCTTGCTTTTGATGGGCTCATTTTATGCTTCATGTCCATTGAATGGTGCGCTTTGCGCATCTTATGATTTTTGGTACACTTTGTGTATATATTTTTCAATTTGGCGTCATTGCACATCTTTTATTTTTGGCATCATTGGTCACTTTTTTTTCATTATTTTTGCAAGTAGATTCTTTTTCAAAAAATTTTAAATATTTTTAGTTGTGAGTATATCTTCCAGATATTAGAGAAGAAAAACTCACTCTCAAATATAGGGTAGAATAATCCATAAAACAGAATAAAAAATCATGTGAGAGATGCATTGACATGATAACGAGAAATCTTTAAGTAACATAAAAACTTTGATTATTATAGTATAAGCTAGATTACTGTAGTAAGGTAGAAAAGATCTCAATTGCAAAATCCAGTTATTGATTTGAGATAGACTTTTGGTTAGAAAATAAATTTTTACCACCAAAATAGGTTAGAGAAAGAGACACAATCAACGGTATTTTTTACCCTTTAGTAGATTAGGAGATGTAAAACATTAACTATAAATTTTCAAAATAAAAAACAAGGTATATGATATCAATTTAGAGATGATTTGAAAAGGGAAAACAAAGCAAGGTATATGAAAAATAAAGTACCAAAGACAAAATAAAAACTAACTAAATAAAAAAATAACTAGCAAAGAAATCAGCAGATAAAACATTAGTAGAAATCAAGTTCATGAATTAATGTCAATCACACCCAATCTGGTCATTAAATTGCTGAAAGTGTCGAAGGCTAGTGGTTTAGTAAATATGTCAGCCAGTTGATTCTCAGTCGCCACATAATGTAACTCAATGTCTCCCTTAATCACATGGTCTCTAACAAAGTGATGCCTAATGTCAATATGCTTAGTCCTTGAATGTTGGATAGAATTCTTAGAAATGCAGATGGCACTAGTGTTGTTCTAAAGAACGGAGATGGTGCCTACAGGTAATTCTAAATCAACTGCTTGTTTTTTTAACCAAAGGACTTGGGCCACACAACTTTCTAAAGTAATGTACTCAGCTTCAGTAGTGGAAGGAGCAATAGAGTTTTGCTTTCTGCTAGACTAGGAGACTAAAGACTATCCTATTAATTAACAAGTTCCTGATGTACTTTTCTATCCACTTTACATCCTGCAAAATCAGAGTCAGAATATCCAATAATCTTAAAAGAAGTGATGTGGCTAGGGTACCAAATTCCTATGTTCTGGGTCCCTAAAAGGTATCTAAGAATTCTCTTAACTACAGTCAAGTGGGATTCCTTAGGGTCGGCTTGAAATCTAGCATAAAGAAAAACACTAAACATTATATCAAGCCGGCTAGCAGTCATGTAAAGTAAAGATCCAATCATCCCCCTGTACTTCTTCTGAGCAACTAATTTTCCATTTGGGTCCTTATCTAATTGAATTTTTGAGATTATGGGAGTATTAATTGGCTTGACTTTGACCATTTCATATTTCTTTAAGATGTCCTTTATGTACTTTGTTTGGCTTAAAAAAAGTTTCCTCATTTAATTGTCTAATGCTAAACCCCAAAAAGTAGGACAATTCTCCCATCACACTCATCTCAAACTCCTTACTCATTATTTTAGAAAAATCGTCACATAGCCTTTTATCAGAAGAGCCAAAAATTATATCATCAACATAGATCTGAATAATGATTAAATCATCTCCTACTTTCCTCAGGAAAAGAGTGGTGTCTACACTCCCCTTAACAAACTCCCTTTCTAGAAAGAATGTGCTATGCCTCTCATACCAAGCTCTGGGTGCCTGCTTTAATCCATATAAGGCCTTTTTTAATTTGAAAATTGGGAACTCTCAAAATATGGAGGTTGTTCTATAAACACATCCTCTTTTATTTCCCTGTTTAAGAAGGCACTCTTAACGTCCATTTAAAAAAGCTTAAATCCCTTATAACAGACAAAGGAAAATAGCACTCTAATGGCTTCCAATCTAGCTACAGGGGCAAAAGTCTCCTCAAAATCTATCCCTTCTATTTGGTTATACCCCTTAGCCACTAATCTTGCCTTATTCCTAACCACCACTTCAGAATCATTCACCTTATTCTTAAAGACCAACTTGGTTCCAACTACACTTTGTCCGTTAGGTCTTTCTACAAGCTCCCAAACATCATTCCTAACAAATTGGTTCAACTCCTCGTGCATGGCTAAGATCCAAAACTCATCAGAAAGGTCTTGGTTTATGTTGGTGGGTTTAATCATTGAGATAAAGGCAGAGTGATTCACTTCCTTTCTAAGTCTATGTCTAGTCCTAACTCCATCATAAGGGTCTCCTAAGTTCAGATCCTAAGGGTGACTCAAAGAGTATCTCCAATATCTAGGCAAGATGGTTGAAGATTCAAACCTTTCCTCCATATCTACATCTTCTACTCCTTGGGTAACCTCTCCTACTCCTTTAATGTTTTGGTGCTCTGCCTTTCTCTAAATTTTTTACACCAGTGGTAATCTCTCAAACATCATCATCATCCTCAACTATAAGCTTTCTAGGATTAGACTCATCAAACACCACATGAGTAGTTTCTTCTACCACCAAAGTCCTCATATTAAACACCCTAAAGGATTTCCCAACACTAGAATATCCTAAGAACACTCCTTCATCAGATTTTGGGTCAAATTTTTCTAAGTGAGACTTCCCTTTGTCGTGAATGAAAACCTTACAACCAAACACATGAACATGAGAAAGATTGGGTGTCCTACCCTTAAGGATCTCATAGGGTGTCTTATCTAGTTTGGCTCTAACATTCACCAAATTCAACACATAATAAGCTGTGTTAACCTTGTTAACCCAAAAGTATTTTAGAAGTGAGTACTCAGCAAGCATGGCTCTAACGACTTCCACTAAGGTCCGATTATTCCTTTCAGCTATCCCATTCTGCTGAGGCGTCCTAGAAGCTGAGAAGTTGTGGCTAATCCCTTTGTCCTCACAAAAATCTCCAAATCTCTCATTTTTAAACTCTCCCCTATGGTCACTATGGATGGTCAAGATCTCACAATCTAGCTTTTTTTGAATCCAAGTGAAGAAGGCTCTAAACTCATCAAAGGACTCATTTTTGTGTGATAGAAATCTGATCCAAGTAAATCTCGAGTAGTCATTGATAATCATAAAACCATAAACTTTCCCTCCAAAGTTTGCAGTGCTAACGGGGACAAACAAATACATGTGAAGAACTTCTATGGGTCTAGAGGTGCTAATGTCCTTAATGGAGTGAAAAGTGGAGTGGATTTTCTTTTCTAATTAGCAGGCATCACAAATGTGGTCTTTTGAAAACTTAAGCTTGGGGACACCTCTAATTAGGTCGTTTTGGGTCACTTTCCTAAGGGTTTTCATACTGACATGACATAAACTCCTGTGCCACAACCATAAATCTTCAATAGCAATTTTTAAGCAAAATAAAGTAGCACATTCAATGTTATTTAAATAAAGCATGTAAACATTGTTGATCTGCTTTCCCTGCTAAACAATATTATTATTTAAGCTCATAATGCATGAATTTGCCAAAAAAATTATTACGAGCCCTTGTCAAAAAGCTGACTGATGCTGAGCAAGTTGTATTTCAGTCCATCTACAAGCAAAACATTTTCAATCAAAAAGTTCATGGAATTACCAATTATACCTGAGCCCACCACCTTCATAGTGGTGTTGTCTCCAATAGTCACCTTGCCTCCTGTCCTAGTCTCCAGCAATATGAATTGATTGGCATCGCCAGTCATATGTCGATAGAATCCACTGTCTAGGTACCACATGCTCTGACGAAGCCTTTTATGAGAGCTTTTCTACAAAATTATCAAATGTCAGATTTAGGAACCCAAACATATTTGGTTTCCTTCTTATGGAAAGTAGAATGCAATGCATGCTGTGGATCATGTATTTTGGGTCTCCAGACCCAATTTGCGCTATGGTGAATGGTGAAAGTGTGTGCTATATGTCCTAGCATGCCACATGAAAAATATCTAACTCCAGGAAAAGAATGCACTAATCTACTTCTATGGTGATGCTTCCTTTTGAAAGCATGTAATAGTTTATTTTCAAAAACTTTGAGATTTGTTAATTCTTTTTCTAACTCAGTATTGGATGATTTTAAAGAATCATGTGCATCAGATAATTCATTATGCTTTTTTTTAATGCATCAAACTCATTAAGTAAAGCCATGTGGTCGCTAACAATTTGACAATTTTCTTTTAAAAGATTTTTATGTTCTTTTTGCAAATTTAAAAATTCTAATTTCAAACAAGCATGAGTTTTTTTTTTAGTTTTTTATATGATGCATGCATGTGCTCACAAATTTTTAATAATTGATCAAAAGTTGGTTCACACAACTCTTCTTGGTCACTTTGACCAAGATTATTATCTGTCATTAAGAACAAGTTTGTTGTCTCCTCCTCAGGTTCTATTTCAGAGAAATCTGATGCAGAATTCGCCCAGAATGCCTTTTGGAATCGCTTCTTACTCTTTTCCTTTTTGAAGTTTGGTTTCTCCTCACACTTCTCCTTACTTGGGTGTGCCTTAAGCGTAGGACAATAAGCTTTAACGTGCCCAGGCTTCCCGTATTAAAAGCAAATTGTATTATTAGATTTTTTAAATTTTTTACTATCCTTACCTTTATTCCACTTTTAATGATTCTTGTGCTTCTTCCTTAGAATGTTCTTAAATTTCCTTGTGATTAAAGCAACATCATCGCTTTTAGACCCATAAGAGTCAGTGTCTGAATCGTTCATCTTAAGTGCCACCATTTTCTCCTTCTTCCTTTCACCTGCATCAAGATTTCTTTGATTCACCCCTTGCTTGTAAATAATGAGTGAACCAAGTAAGTTATCGATCAAATATGTATTTAAATCTTTAGATTCAGATATTACAGTAATTTTTGCATCAAAAGAGGAGGGCAAACATCTTAAAATTTTGTTTACTTTTTCATAGTTAGAGAGTTCTCTTCCTAATGCATGCAATGAAGTAACAATCTGAGTAAACCTTGTAGACATTTCATAAATCATTTTAAAAGATTTCAAACGAAGAGTTCGTAATCATGCAAGAGAATATTAAAACCGGATTGCTTTACTTTATTGGTACCTTCATAGGAGATACACAATTTATCCAAAATTTCTTTACTAGTAGTGCAAGTGAAACAAGCATGTAATCTTCCGATTTCAAAGCACAAGAAAAAAAGTTCAAATATTTTGCATTTAATTATGCTAAATCCCTATCATCTAGAGTCCATTCAGTAAAAGGAAGTGGAATAGTAACGCCATTCAATTTTTCAGTTGGAGGTGTATAACCATCCTTAACAAGCATCCATATGCGATAATCAATTGATTGTAAAAATATAGACATGCGAGTTTTCTAAAAATCAAAAGGAATATTATCAAACAAAGGTGGTCGAGTAATAGAATACCCTTCCGTAGTATTACGAATTTCATTGTTAGCCATGGATCAAAATTCAAAAAGTTTTCAAACATAGTTTTTATGATTCCCGATCTGATATCACTTGAAAGTTTATTAGAGATGTTAAGCCCTTAAGAACTAGCCCGAGGCTAACCAAGAGGGGGGTGAATTGGTAATTTTTTTAAAAAAAAAATTCTTAGGTAAAGCACAACATTAAAACAAAAATAATTCACCACAAGAGTAGCGGATGCGGAAATTAAATGCGGAAGTAAAATAAAGAAAGATCATATCAGATTTATAGTGGTTCAGTCAAATCTTGACCTATGTCCACTCCTCAGAGGCACCCTCTGAGTATTGCACTAACTAAGTGTCTCTACTTTAGCTCCCACAGCTAGGCGGAAAAGCCTTTACAATAGACTCCTTTTCACCAGCCCCAGTGTGGCAAAGAACCGACTCCTTTTGATTCCTCCTGAAGCGGGCAGAGAACCCGGACCTTTTACTGAAGTAGACCTCCCAAGAACCTCCCAAGGATGAAGGATGAAGAACGGAGATGATGACTTGGAACCTTGCTTGGAGCAACCTTTGTGAACCCTCTCACAAACTCTCTTTCATAAGTACCTCTCTCTCTCTCTCTCTCTCTCTCTCTCTCTCTCTCTCAAGGCTCTCTCAGGTCAAGATAGCAACACTCAAGGTCTTGAGCATGAGAAAATTTGGGTCCTTTAAATAAAATTTTAAGAATTGACATTATCGTCTTTCTATCATCCTATACAATCAGTACAAATTAAGCTCAATCAGCCTAGATGATTTGGGACGATCAGAAGAAAATTGGTTACATCCTCCAGGCTGATACTATAACATCCTGGACGATTAGTTCAAATATGAGGAAAATCGTCCTGAACATCGCCTTGAATAAATTTAGGCCGATGTCAATCGTCTAGTCCATCATCCTGGCCGATCCTGCGATCGGCCCGACCGATGTGATCGTATCAATAAGTCTTAATTGCTTTCCATAATTACCAGATTAACTTAGGCATAATTATGCTGCATCGTCCAGGCAGATGTTGTGATCGTCATGGACGATTCCCTAAAATAAAGAATACCTAAATTGATCATGGTGGCTGATTCTTTCTTAACTGAGCCTACCTTCCTGGTCGATATAGGGATCGTCCAAGATGATCTTGCTTAATGGCGGCTTCCTTAATAAGATGCCTTAATTAGGGTTTCTATTTTTAGTCTGGTCATCCTAGCCGATATGATCATCGTCCAGGCCAATGTTATAAGAACATAAAACAACAGAAAAACCCTTAAGTGCATGTGTGCAAGGCTACTTAACATCAGGAACAACTTTTATAATTGACTCAAAAAATGAAAAATATAGACTTGACTCAACCTAAATCTACCCAATCTTGAGCTGGCATGAGTTGCATTCGATCTTGTGGACCTGAAAAGTTAGTAGGCAAGGCAGTCGTAGGAAATCATATATGTTTGCTATCATCAAAAGTTTAATCCATAAAATCAAATTTGTAATAGATTTGAATATGGATTGAGCTATAGATGATTGGCATAGGGATAGATTTTAACCCTCAAATTAATAAGTGGAAGACTAGATAGGCACTTATGACCTCATACAAAGATAAGGTTAACAGGGAGATGAAGGGGAGAAGTTATGCTTGGAAGTGGCGGAAGTATCCCTGAACTTAGAGGTAGGATTCACCCCAAATCATACCATAAAAGTGAGGGAATAAATAACATATATGGAGGTGGTAGTGTAGATCTATAGTGGATCTACCCACAAATTAATCTCTAACAAGGTTGTGAACCAATTGGGCATGAAATTGGTAGATACAAGACATTATGGGATCATAATGGGTACAGGGAAGGTTGAAATGGGCAAGGAGATCTCTAGAGGAATGGTGTTTACTATACATGAGGTCTAAGAACGGGAGGATTTACTTGCATTGGAGCTAAGGTGCACGTATGTCATCTTGGGGATAAAATGCCTGTAGACTTTGCGGGACACCAAGGTCAACTACGGGGCATTGAAGATGGAGCTGATAGTGGAGGGGAAAAATATAGTGATAAAGAGAGATGCCGGGCTCTCTAAGGCCATGGTTTCACTTATAAAAACTGGTCAGGAGCATTTAGGAGGTGGGGAAGGTTACTTGGTGGAACTATACAAGTTGCATGGAATTAGACTGGAAGAAGGAGGGGAGATCCCTCTTTTAGTGTAGCCATTAATTCAATAATTCAAAGAGATTTTTTAGTCTCCTCAAGGATTGCCACTATCAAGGGAGCCTGATCATGCTATCACATTAAAGGAAGGTGTGTCATCCATCAGTGTTAGATCCTACAAATATTCTCAATTTTAGAAGGATGAGATTGAAAAGTTTATTAAAAAGATGCAGGATGTAGGGATCATCAAGCCCAGTGTTAGTCCTTTTTATATCCGAGTGTTATTGGTTAGAAAAAAAGATGAGAGATGGAGGTTTTGTGTGGTCTATAGGGCATTGAACAAGTAGACAGTGCCAGATAAGTTTCCTAGGTCAATGATAGATGACCTACTGGATGAGTTAAGTTGGGCAGCCATTTTCTCCAAGATAGATTTGAAGTCATGATATCACCAGATAATAATGAAAAGAGAAGATATTATAAAGACTTCCTTTAAAACTTATGAAGGCATTATGAGTACCTAGTGATGCAATTGGGCCTCACTAAGGCCTAGCCACTTTCCATCGAGCCATTCAATTTGATTATGAATTTGTTGAATCAATGTTTGAATAATCTTGAATTTAACTCTATAAGCTTCAAATTCAAGTATTCTTCCGGATTTTTTGCCTAATCAAGCCAATTTATGTCCTATCAAGTTGTATAGCTAGGCATTTAACATAAACAAGCTGAAAATCAATGTAATAATCTTCTTTGTTGTAGCATCTTCTTCTTCATTGCTTTTCCTCTGTTCTCTGTCATGCTCCTTAAAAAAACCACATTAAGAATATTTACAAATAGAACTATGCTAGTAATTTGAGTGGAAGGAATAGTAGATTTGTTGGGGAGATTGTAAACCATGAAGAGCAAACATGATGCTGCTTCAAAGGATCATTTGTGAGATCAACTCCACGACATAAGTTAAAGGTAGATAAATTCAAGTTATTTTAATAGGTTAGATATCATCTGAATGGTCTAGCTAAGTTGAAATGTTTCAAATTCACATATTGTACACAAGTTAAAAATTAGGCTTTTGAAGAGGAATTCTTGAGGTAAAAGGTTTTGGTTTATTGGATAAAACAAAGAACAAACTCGTCCCATGTTGTTGCATAGAGAAATAAGACAAGATAGCAAATTTAGTGGTGATTCTAGTTACCAAAACTCCTTTCTTTCACTTTTCAAAAATAAAATGAGATATTAGAAGGTTCATTAACTTCCTCTATGTCAGAAAAGACATTTAAATAAATGAAATTTTTGCTCGGCTCATTTAGGATCAAATTTTAGTTTGAATTATAGAAATCCTTCTACTCTTTATTTGGGATAACTTCTTCACAATTTGCTTTTAAGATAAGAACCACAATTTATATTTGGTAACTATTTTTTTGTTGTTTTAAAAAAATAATTTGTACTATAAAGCTATTTTTTATAACAACCTTAAAAATTACTTTCTCCACAACAGTTTTACAAGGCTGTAAGAAAGTTGTTTCAAACTAAGCCTTCAAATTGTCAAATGTGCGACTTTTTTCCACATAAAATAAGTGAAAAATAAAATCATCAAATTCATTATCAAGTCCACGCATAGGACAAGAAAATTTACAAGTATGGTGCTTCAAAATATATAATTTTCTTCCATCATTTGCATTGACATAGTGTTTCATTTTTGGTATAATTTCTTTTTATAATACTTAAATCTCAAATATTTTCAAAAACCGTCACTCTCCTACATTCATTTGTACATATAGCTATATTTTGAAGTTGTTGTAAATAACTCAATATATTTTAATTGGGAAGTATAACTATTAAATTGTTGTGATGTAGTTGTATAAGAACAAATTATTTTGATATCCTTATACATATTGAGATGAAAATAAAATTATTTAAATGTCATTTTTTTAAATGAATAAGATTAAAAGCTAAAATTTCAAAAATAAAATATTATCCAATTTTAGCAAATATTTTATAACTTTTAAATATCTAAGTACTATAATTTTTTTTTTTATAATGTACTCTAACACTTCAAAGTAATCTGAAAAAAAAAATAGAACATCTTATATTAATTCATATCAATTTATTTTTTTAAGAATACAAATATAACTTTGATAAATATTTAAGAGTAAATTTAAATGAAAATGTAATAAGCTCGCAATTACATTTCATGAAATAAATTATTTTTGTCTCTATATTATAATTTCAATGCGAGGAAACACAAGTAATTTTTTTGGAAATCAAAAATATTTTTTTACAAATAAATTGGATAAGTTTAACTCCAATAATATCTAATTTGAGCTAAGAGAATATCGAATATATTATAAATTTTTTAAATAAATTTATTAATGTAATTCCAATTTTAAATTAAAATTGGATACGTTTAGTAAAGAATTTATAACTTAAAAATGTTTTAGCACTTCATTTTCTTATTACCAATTTAAAATCATACTTCACAATAATATGTATAAGCTTGTATCATTCATATAATAATTACTAATGATCTTTTTTTTAGTGAATTATAATAATGTAATTTAGCTGAATATGTATGAGCAACTTATATCCGTCTAAAAAACTTTTTGCAAATGTTAATCATAGGAGGCTTACTGAGATTACTTCTTGTGTTAGAGGTTGTGAAGAGATTGAGAATATTGCTCATATTTCTGTGTTGTAAGTATCTCATTAAGCTTATTGTGAAAATTAGAGAATGGGGGAACTTTGAAGACTTTCAAATACTAATCCAAATATTGTTCGGGTATACATGACTTCAGTGTTCTTCTCATGGAAGAATAGGAATGCTGTTAAACAAGGAGGTGTTGTATCTTCGATTTCAATTACTGCAACAATAATTGTATTAGAAATGGCTGTGCAACCAATAACTAATCCAATACTAGAAGACTAAATGTTAGTCTCCGCTCGGAGTTTTTGAATCTCTGGCATCCCCCACCACTGGATTGGATCAAAATCAATGTGGATGCTTCTTTGTTGAGTTCGAATCTTGGTGGAATTGGACGAGTTATTGGTAAACAAATAAAGTGTTGGGATATTGCCCAATTGGAAATTCTAGCGGTGTTATGCATTAGAGAAAATTTGCAAGATTGGTTGTTCGAATACAAAATAGTGGTTGTTGAAGGTAATAATGTAAATATCACTAACTTGAATCACCACTCGATGAAGGCTTCTTCTTAGAAGAAAGAGAGCTTCTGGAATAAGGAACTTCATTTTTTTGCATAAGTTTAATAATGTTATTTTTCATTTTGTTCCATAGAAATTATAATAAGGTGGCGGATTGGTGTGCCACATATGCTTTGAGTAGATATTTTATTTGGGATAGTTTTGATTTTATTAACATTCCTTCTTCTTTTAGTTTTCTGTTAAAGAAGGAATGTAATAATTTTCCATGGTAGTTTGTAAATAGTTGATTTCCTTTAATGCAAATTGCATCTTTAAAAAAAAAATAATAATAATAAAAACTATTTGCATCCAAAATAGTCTTAAAATAATAAATACCAGAAAATATGCTAAAGTCATAAGTTATCTTTTTAATCCAGTAACAATACTAAACTTCAATAATGCCTCTAAACAAGTATGTAAATATTACCATTTCTAATTTATGTTGTTCATTATTGCAGATATGATTTCTATCCGTAATAGAATCATATTTTCCACACCTTCATCATCTCATGCCTCATAAGTTCTTACCTGATTTTCAAAATTTAATCCCCAATGTTCAATTCTATACTTATATGTCACTGGAGGTATGTATATTTGATCATTATCACAAATACTGAAATTATGATCATCTCGAAAAGAATAAGGTCGTATGTAATTAGATAAAACTATTGTAGCAACACTATTTTAACTTATTTTTTGAATAAATATGTCGGCATACCACGTAGTACAACACACATCTTCTTCCAAACAGCAAAGTATCTATCAATCACACCTCTTAATGAAGAGTGTCGCTTGTTAAACGTTTCTTTCCACTCACGTATCAGATGGCTTCCTCTTTTAAAATCAAGAACATGATATTTACTATCAAAAAATAGCTTAAGAAAATTCTGTTGCATTGGTATCTACAAGATAATATTTTTATGTTGTCAAGTATAGATAATTTTGTTAGGTTAAATAAAAAATCAAATCAATACATTAAACCATTGACCTCATATTAATCGAAGCCTCTGATGAAATCTCCTCAAATCCCGCTGAGTAGGTTTCTTTTCCCCTGAATTCTGTTGATTATCTCCAACAAGCATTTTATTTTAGTGTTAAAATAAAGCCTGGACATAGCTCTCTTTGAGAGTTTAGACTTCCAACTAAGAGGTCTATGATTCAAGCCTATGTATAGTCTATGTATATACGTTGTGTGATTGATTTTGCCTTAAATGATCTAAATGTCCAAAAAAAAAAAAAAAAAAAAAAAAAAAAAGAGCCTGGAATGAATTCGCAGTGCTACCGTTCGTTTTAACTCCACCATTCCCTCCCGTCAGCTACACACAAACCTCACTGCACCAATTTTTTAAGCCATTCAAGACCCCCTCTCCCTTTCGACTGCTTCCCAAATTGCAAACTCTCCATTCTCGCAGATTTAGCACATCCTGGTTGGAAGCTTTCTGCCTTGCTTGACTAAATGGCGAATCAGCCCGCTCGACCAACTCCTCTTCAAGCCACTTCGTAACTCTCGACCTTTTGCCGCAGCTGACCCATTTCCTTCCTCCAACCAGGCCCGTCCGTCCCTCAACCATAAGTTCCATCCCGAATGATCTCCGGAACCCGTGGTTGATCTGGCCGACTTGCTTACACTATCGAGCAGGTCTTAAACTTTGGACTGCCTAGCTCCTGCTTCATGAACTCTTCCAATTGCCGTCTGAACCTCTTGCTCGACGTTCTCACCTCTAAACTTCACGCCAAAGAAAAAATCCCATCACGTTCCTTCCAACCTCTAGCTCTCTTACTTGTTACCTTCGCCGTAAATCCCTCCAATTTATCTAATTCGGCAAATCTTTTAGTAGTCACAAGCAAAACAAAGCAGGACCTTTTTTTTTTAGTCGTGGAAGCCAACTGAACTTTTTCCTTTGCCCCTTCTGGTATCCTTTTCATTTCATCTTTTTCTTTTAATTTTTTTTTGGGGTTTTACATACATAACACTTAAAACTATATTATTTACACATCTAACACCTAAACTTACTTATTTACACACATATCACTAAAAAGTTATTTGCCTTTCAAAAATACCACTCCATTTCCTCTCCCGTGAAAGCCCACCCGATACCATTATTAGAGCGCAAAACTCATATTCCTCAGCGTTTGCTCATCTTCTCTATTCCGTCGAAGAACAAAATGCATCTCTGCTCCCATCAAAACACGGCCAACCATTCCCATTGACACCTGTCGTCTAGACTCCTGTCTGTTCTACCTCTAAAATAGAACAAAATCAATTAGGTAAACAGCCTCCCGTCCCATTCAAACTCTGGTTTCAGCTATTCGATGCAAGTAACTGAAGCAAATAAGGAGGTTTATGGCTGGTGTTTGTGAGATCTAAAGGTATGAACCCTAAAAACAGAAAAATAAAGAAATCGATATTCTTACATATAACTAAAAAATCATTATTTTACATATAAGAATTTCTTCATTTTGAACAATTGAATTTTTTTGAGAAATTATGTTGTGGTTTGAGAAGCAATGGAGAACGGAGCTGCTGTTTTTCATCGGAGCTCCTCTACTTAGTTCACTTCTCTCATATCCTTTGCCCTGTTTGCTAGCTGCATGAAGAGCTCTGTTTGTTTCCTCTGCTTGGGATCTATGTTACTATGAGATCTTTTGTGTTTATTGAAGAGATTTGCGAGAGATGATAGAATTCCTTCTGTTGATGTTTGTATGAAGACCTGTAATTTTGTCTTGCGAGCGAAGAAGCGAGCAATCAAATGGGCTTTCACAGAGTGGTATTTTAGAAATGCAAGGAGCTTTTAAGTGATATGTATTTAAATAGGTAAGTTTATGTGTTAGATGAGTAAATAACATAATTTTTTTTTTTTTTTTTTTAACTTCTCAAACAACACTCACCTACTACTCGCGATTATAAAAATTAATTAAAAAAATTGTTAAAAAAGCTATGTTGTATAGTGTATATAACTCTACAAGAAATTAAAAATGACTTTTTGCTTTGTAGGTTTAGTCCCACATCATTTGGTTGTGTTACTTTGTGTTGTTTATATACCTCTTTACTTTCTTGGTTGCCAAGAGAAAATTTGCGAAAGGATGATTTATGTGGTTGTACAAACATATATTTGAAATATGTCTTTAATCCAAAATTTAAAGTTTTATATTAACATTTATATATATCTACCATTAAATATTTTATTTAATCATTTATAAAAAAAAAATTTGAACCGGCCGGTTTTAAAAAACCTGGACCGGTTCATTGGTTGAACCGGCAGTTTTTGCCAAAACCGGCCGGTTTGAAGAGAAGCCGGTTTTCAGGTTGAATCGAACCGGCCGTCAGACCGGTTCACGGTTGAACCGGTCGAACCGGCCGGTCCGGTCTGATTTTTTAAGCACTGTCTTTTTCCTTTGCCCCTTCTGGTATCCTTTCCATTTCATCTTTTTCTTTTAATTTTTTTCTTGGGTTTTTACATACATAACACTTAAAACAATATTATTTACATATCTAACACCTAAACTTACCTCTTTACACACATACTACTAAAAAGCTATTTGCCTTTCTAAAATACCACTCCATTTCCTCTCCCGTGAAAGCCCACCTGATACCCTTATTTGCGCGCAAAACTCATCTTCCTCGGCGTTTGCTCATCTTCTCCATTCCGTCGAAGAACAAAACGCATCTCTGCTCCAGTCAAAACGCGGCCAACCTTTCCCATTGACGCCTCTCATCTAGACACTTGTCTGTTCTACCTCTGAAATAGAACAAAATCAATTAGGTAAACAGCCTCCCGTCCCATCCAAACTCCTGTTTCAGCTATTCGATGCAAGTAACTGAAGCAAATTAGGAGGTTTATGGCTGGTGTTTGTGAGATCTAAAGGTATGAACCCTAAAAACAGAAAAATAAAAAAAATCAATATTCTTACATATAACTAAAAAATCATTTTTTTACATATAAAAATTTCTTCATTTTGAACCACAACTGAATTTTTTTAGAAATTATGTTGTGGTTTGAGAAGCAATGGAGAACGGAGCTGCTGTTTTTCACCGGAGCTCCTCTGCTCAATTCGCTTCTCTCATATCCTTTGCCTTGTTTGCTAAGTGAAGAGCTCTGTTTGTTTCCGCTGCTTGAGGATCTATGTTACTATGAGATCTTTTGTGTTTATTGAAGAGATTTGCGAGAGATGATAGAATTCCTTCTATTGATGTTTGTATGAAGACTTGTAATTTTGTCTTGCGAGCGAAGAAGCGAGCGATCAAATGGGTTTTCACGGAGTGGTATTTTAGAATTGCAAAGAGCTTTTAAGTGATATGTATGTAAATAGGTAAGTTTATGTGTTAGATGAGTAAATAACATAGTTTTTTTTTTTTTTTTTTTGACTTCTCAAACAACACTCACCTACTACTCGCGCACTTCTCCAAAAAGACATTAAAAGCCCATGTGAAACCTGCCATTACATAACACTCTAGAAGACCTCCGCTTTCTAAAGCTCCAAGAGCAAACCTTTTAACCCAAAACTTCAAAAGCCAATTAATCTTCCTACAGCCCATTAGGCCTCAATAAACAAAACTCCACAATATCCTTCCCACTTCATTTTTCTCATCCAAGGAGCTCAAAACTCTACACTTGGTCCATTTCAAAACCCTCCAACATTAAGAATTTTTCTTTATTTTAATTTTCTTTTATTTCCTTTATGATTGAGTAGGGTTTTATAAAATTTGTATTTATGTTCATTTTTATAATTCATGCATTTTGTAAATCATCATCACATCATCATCACCACAACTACAATGTGCAAGTATAACCCCTCAATCCTTAAAATTTTGAGAGTCCGTTCTAAATGCTTGTAGTGTGGCAAGCAATCACCTATACAAACTTTTCTTAGTGCGGTGGGAGGAAGCTTGTTACTATGCTCATGGGGAAGATGATAATTAACTAAAGTCTCATTTTTGGCATTTGTGATGCACTGGAAAACTACATATACATATATTTTTTAGCATGGTTGGAAATGAACCTAGTGTGGTGGCAGGGACACTTATAAGTACCCTTCATCGCTCATGTAACATGGCAAGAGAAAGCCAACTGAATTTTAAATATGTACCTTAGAAGACCCATACAAGCCTTTTTTTGGCATGATGAGGGAAGACTATGACCACGGTGTCACCTCACACCAACCATACACATATTTCTTGACATGGTGGGCAGGCTAAGACTCCTGTAGATTTTCCAAAATGGGGAGACACCGGGAGGCTATCAAAATTCTATCTAAAAATGCATATGACTTGGACAGAAAAATGACTAGATTTGGACCAAAGGGAACTTAACTTAAAGCAATAAATCATACTCAAATCAATAAAATAAATCGATAAGTCAATAGTTAATAAACAAACAAATTATAAATGAACTTGTGAAGAATATTGAAATGAATCTCAACATATAATAAGGGACTCGTGGAGCAAGGTTTTCAAACATAATTAACATTCAAGCAAGAATCAAGTGGAAATGCAATGAACATGAACCTAACTCGAAGTTGAACATAACTAAGATAAATGAGCAATAAATTTTTTTTCATTTGAACAATGACACAATAAAAAATAATCAAATAAGAAAGAATTCATGCATTTTGACATTAAATCTTTGAACAATGATGAGTAAATCATAAATGATCATATCATTCATGTTCATGAGAAAATGAATGTAAACATGATAAATGATGGAAACATTCAATGCACTTTAAGCAGAACTTGAAGATTATTTCCACAGGAATCTTGCTAAAGGTCATTCCAAATGTATGCAATGATTCTTCTATGAGTGGTGCAGTGTTACGCTCATAAGTAAAGCTTGGTGATCTAATATCTCTACAAGGCATGGTGAGTGTGAAGGGAAATGAAAATCATCCATATCATTTTCAATAATACTATGACAAGTATACATGTCTAGCCCCTACAAAAAGAAAGAAATATTGACATTAGAGAGCTTAGAGGATGATGATTGTTTGCAGCTCCTCAACAACCATGTATTTGCTAATGTGAAAACCATGATGATAACAATTTATAACCCATTACTAAAGGGATAGTTAAGAAATTTTAAGAATCTAACCAGAAGGTTTTAATATACAGTGAGAACAATAATATGATACATCTGAGAGCATCAAAATAAATGTCAACACAGAATGTATTGCACAAACCATAGTTACTGATCAATATTTGGGCAAATATGTTGTTAAAGATTAATACAAAGCTTGGTGGCCTAAACTCACAATTACAAATATAAAATACACCTACTATTCCAACCATCCTAAGGACTGCAATTACTATTTTAAGAATGGATGCCTCTCATATCTCTCCTAGACGGTATGATGTACCTTCAATCACTATAGTTCTTAGTTTAAGGTAATGGCCACTAACTTCTAGTTACAAGGCATCAATAAGGACATTATCATCCAAAGTTGAAATGATTGATTCTTTATTTAAGCTAACAATAAAAAATAATGATGATAAAATAATTAGGGAGTTGTTTATTAATTCTTGTATGAGCTCTAGAAGAAAGCTAAACCAAATTATTTTTTCTATGGATAGAGTGAGTGAGTCTCAGCTCAACTAGGTTCTAAATATTGAGTTGGATAAGACTATTAAGGCTTGTATGTTTCTTGATGAACAAGTGGTCCACCAAGCTTATGGTGATTTACAAGTAAAGGTGAAAAATATACTATGTACAGAAGATCCTTCGTGCAATTTTAAAAAACCAGTCAAGTATCTAACATATCACCAATGGGTAAATATAGAAAGGGCTACGATAAACATTAGTTTCTATGAGCTACAATGGAAGATCCATCAAATATTCTAAAAATACCCCAATATGTGCAGTGTAATATGTATACACATATATAAAAATATGCATGCATATATATTAACATGTATACATTTAAAAATATACACTCGCATGGGCTCCAATGAGCATGTTATGGAAACACACATGACGTTAAGAGATGTTGTAAGAGTAAGACTATAAACCCAAGTTTGAGTCTGGTCCTTCTACACATATGGATAAGAGTTGACATGGCTCAAACCATAAAACAAATATAAAGTTGCATTATTGGCCAAGATATTTATTTTATACATTTATCCTAGGCCTTGAAGGCCCATAATAAGAAAAATTCATAAAAAAAAAAAAAATTGAGGATGAACCATATCCTCTGTCGATAAATAAACAGAGTTGATAAGGTTCAATCCATAAATGAAATTACCCATTAATACCCTGATGATGGTCACGGTAAATATAGATCTTAATCGAAGATGTTAATTCCAAAGGATAAAATTATCACCCAAATACCCATGAAATCTAAACTAGAAGAAAATTCCAAAATCCAAAATATTACAAATTAAAATAAATCACAATCAAATGTTTAAAGAAAAATCCATTCACCCTCTGTAACAATTTATTGAGGTGAGAAAATATGAAAGTCATTTTAACTCACAAAGAGCGTTGTCGGTAGGGATGTGGTATGTGTCCTCTAACTAATAGTTTTGCAGCTAAATGACACTATTAGTAAATGATTATGACCAGGGTCCTCTAAACTTGGTGTTTTGCCGCCAAATGGCACCACTAAATTACGGTCATGATCAAAGCCCATATGCTTTCTAATGACACTAAATCCTTGAGATATGAATCAAAAAGATATAATTGATAGAGTACAAAGCCCTTTGTAAGATAAGGTGGATTCAAAAATTTTCCCTTAGAAAAATATTCACCCTAGGCCTATAAGGTACCCTTAGAGATGACAAAATTTCTAATTTTAAATATCAAACCTTTAAACCTTAAACCAATGCTACTAGTATATGCCAAAAACATGTATTTCCATGTATCTAATTGATGACTAGCCCAAATTAAAATTAATCTCTCAATATCAGGAGGGGTAATTAACTATAGGGGCTTGCGCCTATAGGAAACTAGAACTCATATCATAAAGTTCGCACAAAATGAGAGTGAAATGACAAGGTAGTTCTTATCTACAAAACCAATTTGCCTTCCCAAAATTTACCTCGGAAATTAATCCATTAAAACTCTCCCAAGAGCAGGAAGGCTGGAGCGAAAATTTTTGGAGCCCATAGATTTCTGGCAACTCCACTGAGGTTTTGGTTTCTCTTTCCATCTTTTGCTAGTCGTCTAAGTACTGCAGCAGTAGCTAAGCAATATGGGTTAAAAATTATAATTTTTTTTTCTAAAATGATCATTTAAACCTCGTGTTTAGGGATATATTGCTGAAAGATCTTTTTTAAAAGATAAGAAAATTTGGAGTCAAAGCCTCGCAGAAAGAAAAATAAAGAAAAGAAAAATTATAAACTTCGGCGTGACATATGGTGCAATTTTTCGAAGATCTGCCCCCATCGATAAACAACATCAAAAGTCGGTTTTGAAAAAGCCCATGATGATGGTCGTCGTAAAGGTAGACACCCTCAAGAATCTTCTAGAGGATCGTGTAGTTCATCGACCCCATCAAATAAAGAAACCAACTTTGACCATATTCCATAGGTCGAGGAAATCTTCCTGCCTAATTGAGAGCCAAAAATCTAATGGTGTTGTAGCTCAGGGATTTAAATATAAGAAAAGGAAAAAAGAAGAATTAGAAGGTACCTTGGATATGGAAATGATCTATATGGTGACAATACTAATGCGAACAGTGGGGCCTATTATGATGACAACAAAGATGGAAACAATTGGTAGCAACCGCCAGGAAAAGTATAATGACGCCACTATGAGGTTGTTCGACCACTGATAGAGGTGGCCATTCTTTAGAAGAAGAATAAGAAGAATAGTATATGGAGAATCCCCCTGATGTCGAATACATCACACTCAAAGACATGTGAAGATATATGAGGTAATAAATGAGGGCTAAAGACGGAGAAACCTTTTAGTTGAATGTGAAAATAATCAAAATAATGACTCAAATGATGATAATGATGCAGAGAATCATTGCCACCGATCCCATGCCCGTTCCTTCGGCCGACCCACAAAATATCTGAGTGCCTTAAGTTTTATCTATACAAAGCATTTCCGAAGGATGTAACAAGGTTTACAACATAACCCGCCATCCCACTTTATAGAACATAACAAGTACCTCCGAGCCAGTAACGACTACACAGTTGGAGGAAATAATAACTGAGAAGATTAGGGAGATTATAACATTTTATCAATTAGAGAAACTGGTGGGAAAATTTTGTTTAAGTGTCATAGCTGAAAGGGTACTCTTTCCCAAAGTTTATTACATTTAATTGATCAAATGCTATTATCCCGATGAATATGTCCAAGTGCCATACCTGAAAATGCATTCTTTCCCAATGTTTAATACCTTTAATGCTAATAATAATCCGAGAGAGCACTTGGCATAATTCAAGGACACCAATTGGAACATCGGATGCAACAATGCACTATACTTCCAATAATTCTTCAACAATTTAACAACGACTGCTTTCGAATGGTATGCTTAACTGCTAAATGTCTTTGTGAAAACATTAATAGAGTTATAATTAATGCTCATGAAGAGGTTCGCTAGTGTTACCGAAAGATAATAACCCTACTCTGATAAGAAAAAAAAAAAGAAATGAGTCAGTGTCAAAATACTTAACTCGCTGGTAAAAATTTAAATATGAAATGTTAGTAGTAATTGAAGAGGAGCATGTCAATTAATTACTAATGAGAAACATCGATGTTAAGATGCAACCATTTTTATGCATGGCTATCATAACCACAATTTTTAATCTATTAGAAAGGAAGGCTAAGTTAAAAAAAACTAAACTTATTAAGATTAGAGAGTCACTCTTACAAATTTAAGAAGGCTAAGACTATAGACACTAAAAAGGGTGAAACCTACTTCATGTATTCTCAGGCCAAGGAATAATATGTGATTTATAATATAAATAATGACAAGCAACCGATGTAATACAAAGAAAAGTCAAAATAGGCCTACAACCCTAACCTCCAACTTAAGCTAATACTTGGAGCAAATGATAAGCCACAGACTTTTTAAGGTAGAGGAGAGTGCTTGAGATAAATAATATAAAATAGTGACAGAACATTCACATCCCTCGAGGATAAAATGAATAAAGATTATTTATTTAAAAGGGATAAGATCACCAAGTTATTTCAATAGGCATTAAAAGCATGTTTAAAACTACCCGTGTGCAACAGGCTTGATGAGTCAAAACACATTGGTTACCTGAACTACTAACCGTATCATCAAGTACTCGGCCATCATATTGAAGATTGCTACATCTTCAAGGATTGGTTGGAAAGAAAATACAAAAAGGGGAAACTCACATTATTAGATAATTTGCTGGCTCATCCTAGAAAGGAATCAACTCATGTGGTTACGTCCTCTTTCATACCCCTAGTTGAAGAGAGAAGAAATTAGAAGAAACTTGCAAAAGAAGAGCAATGGGATACTAAAATATTTAATAAAATAATAAAAAAGCTAAAATAGCTTGAAGGAGTATCGTGTGTGAAATGAAAGTCTCCTACCTGTTGAGATAGTTGCTACTTAGTTCTTGTTTGTTCATAATATTGCAACTTGTATGTTTTTTATGATTCCAAATATTATTATTTTGATTATTATTTTTTCCAACATATTTTGGAAGAATTGTTTTGCTCTTGTGTGTATTAATATTCCAGGGAAATCATGCTCCATATTGTTGAAGACTTCAAATCAAGATTAGTTTTGAGTTTATTGTAATTGAATTATGTATCTTTAATTTTATTGAGTGTGAGAGAGTATGGTTATAATTGAGTAACTAAGCACACAAAACTGGGGGAGAGTTTAAAATCTAAAATTTATAAACTGATCGTACTGTATGATATCCATTCTTACGAGACGATATGATTAGTTATTTTCGTCGATGAGCAATCAAACAAATAGAAATTAAAATTGTTTTAAGTATTAATCATACTATACGATCACAATTCATACATGCCTTACAGAGTACAAAATTTATGGGTACCATTTCACTCAAAAATATTTTTTCTAATTATGGATCGTACTGTACGATCACATTTTGTACATGCCTTCCATAGTACAAAATAGATGGGTCCCTTTTCGCTCAAAAATAATTTTTTTTCTAAGTATGGATAGTATTGTATGATCACAGTTCGTACATGACTTCCAGAGTATGAAATTGTGAGGTCCCTTTTTATCCCAACCCTTCAAACCGACGAACTTGAAAATTTTTGTAACTAATCATACCAGACGAAGTCGTCATCATACATACGCCATACAGGATATGAAATTATGGGGTCCCTCTTCATCCTAATGAAGATGAAATATTTTTTAACTGTTCGTACTAGATGATGATCGTGTACGAAATGGTTTCGTATCAATTCATAACAGGTTTGTACGCACAAATTTTTGAACTATTCATACATATGAAATCAGTTCATACTGTACGTTTGAGTATGCTCAAAATTGAAATTTTAAATTTTTTGTATGATTTTTTGTGTCTTTGGTATAAAAGGTTTACTAAACTGATGTGAAAAAGTCTTTTCTTCATGATTTTTCAAGGGCAATTAAAAGAGAGAGTGTGAGAGAGATTTCTTGCAAGTGGAGTGTGAAGGGGTTCACAAGATTTCTCAAAGGTAAGGATCTATTTATAATTTGGACTATTACTCTTCCTCTTGTCTTTCTAGATTGCTCGTGAGAAGATATTTGAAGAAGATCTAGTACTCTGCCGACACTTGGAGAGATGAAAGGATGACAACTCTCTACCGACACTTGGAGAGTGTGAAAGGATGAAGTTCTCTATCGACACTTGGAGGGTGTGAACAGATGACGGTTTTCTGCCGACACTTGGAGAGTGTGAAAGGATGACGATTCTCTGCCACACCGAGGGTTAGTAAAAGAGAGGTTTTGAAAATGCTTCTCCACCTTGCTGTGGGGGAAAAAAGAGAGACACTTTGGTAATAGTGCAATACCTGAAGATGGAGTCTTCAGGGAGTGAATGTAGGTCGTGTTTGACCAAACCATTATAAATCTTTATCTTTTAAATTTCCATATTTATTTACTGCAAGTTATTTTTCTGTGGTTGAAAAGTGATTTTGAAACTTTAATTATCTTGCTACGAGAATTAACAATTTTCAAATTTAAAATCTATGAGTAAAATTTTAATATTGCCAATTCACCCCCTCTTGGTTAACCTTGGGACAATAGCTTAGGTTTAACAACCTATTCAAAAATCCACAAGTGGTGTCAGAACTTTGTTTCAAAATTATAAGTTTAGACTACTTTTTGAAAAACAAGAATGGCTAGTTTTGGAAACTGAAACACACCAGAAGGTTACTTGATCATTAGACCTCCGTTATTTGACAATATTTCTTTCAATTTTTGGAAAACATGCATGTCTACATTTTTGCAATCATTAGATTATCACATGTGGATTTTAGTTCAAGAAGGGTATATTAGGCCAACAAGATTACTTGGTAGCATTAGAGTTGAAACACCCTTTGCTGACTGGACTGTAAAAGAATGTCACTTAACACAACTAAATGTAAAATATTTAAATAGTTTCTTTTGTGCACTTAAGTTAGAAGATTACATGCGGATTTCCACTTTTAAAAGTGGAAATGACATATGAGATAGACTTTATATTACTTATAAAGGGACTAATGAAGTAAAACAATCTAGACTAAATTTCTTGTTACATGACTAAGAATTATTTTACATGAAACCAAATGAATCCATATCTAAATTGTATACAAGATTTACTCAAATAGTCACTTCTTTACATGCACTAGGTAGGGAACTAACAAACGCTGAAATGGTTAATAAAATTTTTCATTGTTTTCCTACTGCTTATGATGAAAAAATTGTTGAAACTTGTTCAATATGAATTAGGTTGTTAGACCTAAGCTTATATCCCAGCGGATAACCAAGAGGGGGGATGAATTGGTAATTTAAAAAAAATTTCTCTTTAATTTTTTAAACCGATGAAAACTTTAAAGATTTTTTGTAAAAAGATTTGTCAACCACAGATCAACTAAAAAAGTAAAGTAAAAAAGAAAAGCAGTGAAAAATAAAAAGACACAAGATTTATAAGGGTTTGGTCAAACAAGACCTACATCCACTCATCCGAGCCACCCTCCGAGTATTGCACTAATACCAATAGTGTCTCTCCTTTTGCCCCATAGCTGGGCAGAGAAGCCTTCACAAAACTCTCTTCCACAACTACCTGATGCGGTAGAGAATCACCATCCTTTTACACCCTCCAAGTGTAGGCAGAGTACCTCCCGTTGGTAACACTCTCCAAGTATAGGCAGAGAACCTTCCGTCCTTTCACACTCTCTAAGTGTAGGTAGAGAACCTTCCCGCTGTTCACACTCTCCAAGTGTGTGTAGAGAACCTTTCGTCTTTTCATACTTTACCAAGTGTCAGCAGAGAACTGAATCTCCTTGAAAGATCTTCTCAAAAGAAATCTAGAAGGACAAGAGAAAAGAGTGAAGTAATCATAATTCATAAAGTTTAAATCCTTACCTTTGAGTACCAAGTGAATCCTTCACGCTCCAATGATAAGAACTCTCCTTCAAACACTCTCTCTCACTCTCTCCTTCACACTTCTTTCATTAAGCACGGAGACCAAAGACCAAAAAGATTACAAGCCAATTTTAAGTGGACCTTATATAGGAGAGACATAAAAATCATCCAAAAAACTTTTAATTTTCAATTATTTATGCACTCGATCATCCCATATGATCATGATTTCATCCTGTATGAATAGTGTAAAAACTATTGAGTACAAACCCAATGTATATTGGTATGAAATAACTTCGTACCCGATCATCATCCCGTATGAACTAAATTCATCTGGTACGAACAATTATATCAAGGGTTCATTTGGTCGAAACTGCAAGACGATCCAAATTTTCAAGAAACAAAGGACTTCGCACTAGGATGAATATTGTTGAGTCTAGTAATTAGGTTGTTAAGCCTAAGTGAGTGTCCCAAGGCTACCAAGAGGGGGGGGTGAATTGGTAGTTTAAAAAATTAAAATTTAAGACCCCTTTTTAATTTTGTAGAAAAGGATTTTTCAACCACAGAGTTTTTTAAAAACTGAAATAGAAAGTGCGGAAATGTAAAAACAGTAAAATAAATGACACCAGATTTATAGTGTTTCGGTCTATAACCAGACCTACATCCACTCCTCAGAGGCACCCTCTGAGTATTGCACTAATACCAATAGTGACTCTCCTTTTGCACCCACAGCAAGACGGAGAAGCCTTTACAACACACTCTTTTCACCACTCCCAGGTGCGGCAGAGAACCGTC